>NC_037668.1:89016055-89251033 GCF_003255815.1 Theropithecus gelada
TTTTTTTTTTTTTTTTTTGCATATTGTAACTAAGCAATGACTGGATATAAAGTATCACTATATATATATTTGATGTCACCACTGAAGTTTGACCAATGTTTAATGTTTTTTTCAGGAATAAAAATAAAGTCCTATGAATTAGGATATAAATTGTGTTTATGTTGTCACTGCTTACCATTTCTTTGTTAGCTGTTATGCCTAGATTAATGTCATTAGGTTCTATGCTGAAATTGTAATCACATGTTTTATTTCAAATAGTAAATGACACAATTATATATATGTAAAATTCAGATCCATTCAAAAAATATCCATGTTCTTTTATATGCTTAGGACTGAACTTGGTGCTATTGTATTTAGCTATTGTAAAATAGCTCAGCCTTTAAGAAGGTTGTATATAAGGTAAGACCTGTTTATATAACAGCCAATTTAAGATTAAAAATAGCAGTCTAAGCTGAGTATAGTGGCACATGCCTATAGTCCCAGCTACTCAGGAGGCTGAGGCAGGAGGATTGCTTGAGCTCAGGAGTTTAAGGCTACAGTGAGCTGTGATTGTAACTGAATAGCCACTGTACTCCAGCCTGGGTAACACAGAGAGACCGTGCCTCAATGTAAAAAACAAACAAAAAAACAAAACAAGAAATAATGCAATAGTATTGCATTCTGAGAGAGCCGATATCATCTGAGGGCCTATATCACCTATTTTGCAGATAAGGAAACTGACTTTCAAAGAAATTCTGTGACTATCATTACCCAGCTGTTAGTGATGGGTTTGAAGCTGGAACCTTAGTTTTCAGTTTCTTGATTGAGGGCTCAAAAAAGAACTCAGTATGCAAAAAAGAAATGTAATGCATTGGGAAAGTATAAAACAAGTCCACAAAGATTAAACAGAACAGAACAGTGATTCTGGATTTTTCTAATAGTTTTCCCTTACTTATACCTTTGAAGAAGTAAATATTGAGTAGGTTATATCTGAATAATGAAGCATGGCACTGGATGGCTCTTTTGTAGGCATTCCACAGCCACTAATCATGACTAATCCAAGTTTACAAATATTCCTCTGAGTGATTGGGGTAGACCCATTTTAACTAAAAGGGAAAATTAAGCCATATATATTATATATGTACATATTTATGTAAAGCATAGTACAGCAATATTACATAAAAGTTTTATTGCCATGAGTTTGAGATGACATGTTATAAGTGGTAAAGCCACAAGTGAATTATACAGGTCATCTCAACTAAATGCCAATAAAATGTTTTTACTGTACCACATCATCCGGTATTCTGCCTATGCTACAAATTTAAAGAGAACCAATTTTAGAAATTTCCAGAGTTGTAAAAGTTTTTATTGGCACTATATTTCAAACTTGCTGGCCTGTAAATATTAGTTCCATTAATTGTGGCAAAAATTAATGCACAGAGATTTTTTTAAAAAACACTTGTGACAGGAGTTTTTCTAAAAAACATCTTACTTTCCAGTTTAGTTTAGTTTTTCCTGCTCTAAGTATAAACACTTTCTACTTTCTTCCCTTTTTATGTAAGTTTTTTTTCTTTTTTGAAACCCATCTCAAGCTCCATCTCCAAGAAGCTCTCTGTGGGTACTTACGTCACCCCAAGTTTATTTTTCTGAACTCTTGCTTTTTCACTCATTGCTCATAAATTCATTTGGCAAGAATTTTTCGTTGGGTTTTAACCACCCTTTTAGTTCTGGTTTGTTCTATTTTTTTCTCAGAATTGTAATTGAGTGTATGTTGTCTTCGCTAAATAAATTCTAAGCTCCTAGATTGTGTATTCAGTGCCTTTATATTGTCTCTGGACTCTAGAGCACTGCTTTTTTAAAAAAAATGTTCTTTTTTCCCCCTCCCTTCTTGCCTTTCACAGACATTGATTCAGTACCTACTATATTCTTGTCTAAGCTATGCATTGGATTTTGTAGATGAAAGGCAGCCTAGAAAAAAATCTTACAGAAACTATTCTCAAACTATCATAAGCACAAAAATCACTTGGAAAGAATTGTTGAGGAAGTATATTCCCAAGCCTTAAATGCAGAGATTCTGAACTAGGGGCCAAAGATCATACTTCTAAATACCAGGTGATTCAGATGCAGGGAGCCCACAGACCATACTGAGAAACCCAGTTCATAGGTGATGGGAGAAAGTTCCCTAAGTTGACCGTCATAATGCTATGCTATTTAAAAAGGCCTGTGGTAGCAACATACTGCAGGTATTTGAGGAGCCCGGTGGAGGGGAACCTACTGAAACTGGGGAAGTCAGGGGAGTCATGTCATAGTTGGTGCTTACTACTTGTGCTGTGAATAGAAGAATGAATATTTGAATTTATAAATGGATGGAGGTGGTTGAAATCCTGGGGCCTTATGACCTTGAACAAATTCCTTAATTTCTCAGAGTCTGAGTTCCTTTATCTGTAAAATTGGGATGATAGTAACCACTTCAGAGAGGATTTGTGAGAATGAAATTGATAGATATAAGTAAGAAACCTAGCACAGTGCCGACGCAGAGGTACTCAGTCATTAATTACACTTTCCCTTCTGTGCCAGCAGCCTCCTGGGGATAGCTGTGGTATCTCCTTGGGAGGGTGTTTGGCCATGGGTCAGTGTATCCACAAAGCTACAAAATTGGTTTCCGTTACATTGGTTTCAATAGTTGCTTGGCATAATTTATTATTTATTATTTTCTATTGAGAATCTATAGGTAGATCTACAGAGAGCTGTGAAAATATCTTTGACCCCTTAACTGTTTCTTGTTTTAAATAATCTGGGCAGAAGGGGAAGTGAGAGAATGGCTCTCCTTTCCACACCAAGACCTAATGTAGAAAGTGGCTCCTGGCCGGGCGCGGTGGCTCACGCATGTAATCCCAGCACTTTGGGAGGCCAAGGCAGCGGGCGGATTAACTGAGGTCGGGAGTTTGAGACCAGCCTGACCAACATGGAGAAACCCCATCTCTACTAAAAATACAAAATTAGCCGGGCGTTGTGCTGTGTGCCTGTAATCCCAGCTACTCGGGAGGCTGAGGCAGGAGAATCGCTTGAACTCGGGAGGCGGAAGTTGTGGTGAGCCGAGACTGTGCCATTGCAACCCCGCCTGGGCAACAAGAGTGAAACTCCATCTCAAAAAAAAAAAAAAGTGGCTCCTGAGACCAGAGACCCAGCTTTGTGGTGGTTTTGAATGCTTGATGCTGATCATTCTTGCGTTATGTGGGTATACGTCTGCCTCCTCTGTTCCGATTGCCAACTCTTCTGTGAGCTCCGAAAGTTTGTTTGCTTCTTTGTCTCTACCCACCTACCGTATTACTTTGCCCTTACTAATCCCTTCATAAGTACTAGCATATAAAAGAAAGTAGTCCCTCAGAGAGGCCCCTAATGGTTAGCTCTAGTCCCAGCAAGAGATGCAGTATTTAACTACTTTAGGCAAAAAAAAAAAAAGGTTGTGCTTTTCATATTACCATAAAACTGTCAATATTGCCTCCTTTCTAGCTGTGCTGCTTTAATGGTCTGAGAGTGGATGACTTACAAGTTACTCAAGAAGACTGAGTATGTATTTTGACTTACAGTACTTCCTGAATGGGCTTTTTAAATTAAAATTACAGTTTGTGTTAAGTTGTTTTACTTTTTTTGTTGTTTTTTTTTAAAGGTGGCTACATCTGCAGTATTTCCTAAAAATACAATAGCTGTGATTGGCCATGCCAGTTGGCATCTGTCTGTGGTTCCCCTGGCTTCTTGTTTTAGTTCTTCCCTCCTCCTGGTAGGTCCTGTCTTGATCCTAGTCAAGCCTTTATACCCCTTTTAAGACTTCTTTCTTAAGAAAGAAGCTATTCCCACAAAAATGATTTGCCACTTGCAGTGAAAGGCATAATGGACAGGAGGACCAGTGTTTGTTGAGTGAATAAAGGAGTGAAACTACTACATCACAGGCAATTTTTAAAAATGAACAAAGGTTGGGTGCAGTGGTCCATGCCTGTAAACCCAGAACTATGGAAGGCTGAAGTGGGAGAATCACTTGAGCCCAGGAATTCGAGACCAGCCTGGGCAACATAGTGAGACCCCATCTCTTTAAAAAAAAAAAAAAAAAGCTGGGTATGGTGATGCACACCTGTGGTCCTAGCTACTTGGGAGGCTGAGATGGGAGGATCACTTGAACCTGGGAAGTTGAAGCTGCAGTGAGCCTTGATACTGCCACTGCACTCCATCCTGGGTGACAGAGCAAGATCCTATCTCAAAAAAAAAAAAAAGAGACAAAAGGTTGATCAGCTTCATTTGTAAGAAGAAAGACTGAGTTGACTCCCCCACTCAATTGAAGATTGTCTTGTTATTATAGAGACACATAGTTGTTTTAGGTTAGTGCTTGACAATGTGGATGACAGATCAGTGGGGAATGATACGTTATTTACATGGTTCTGAACTTCCCTTTCCTCCTCTTACCCCCACCTTGGGGCTGCTGTTATGTTCTACTGCTGATTCAGAACATGTTAAAAACAGCCTGAAACGGGCAATTCATCTGCATCCAATTCAAGATATACTTATCATTTTGAAGAAAAGTCCGTCTTTTAAAAAAAAAAAAAGTGGAAAGAGAGGGTAGAGAGAAGCCAATTTCTCTAGGTCAGTATCAACATGGGAACAGCCATTCTATTTAGAGCTGACAAACCCAGTAGCCATCCGAGAGAGTTCTTTAGCTAAATAGGTGTGAAGCAGAGGCTGTATCTTGAGGGTACTTGTGGTTAGGGTCCCCAAACATATGGCACAAGGTATCTTTGAACAAAATAACAGACGGCAATGTTTGCTCTGTGCTTTTAAGGCAGGTGTTTTATATAATTTTTACATTATTTATTTGATGTGATTTCTCACAACGTACTTCATTACATCTAAACCCCAATCATGACCCTCACCTACAAAAATATTACACAGAGGAACAGAAAATGCCGAAGTTGTAGGGCTAACAAACACCTTCCAAGCCACACTTTGGCCTAATAGTATTACTTGGATATGTTTTTAACAGGTACTAAACACGATTTTTTTTTTCAAGAAAGGATTTCTTTCTTGTTTATGATTATTTTGTTATTTTTGCGACTTCTTTCTTTTGCTTATTGTCTAAAATAGCTCAGTGTATTCATCAGTGGTATTAACATGTGAAGGACATAACCAAGGACTTAGTCCATAGGCAGATATGGTCCATTTCTCTAATCATTTCCTGCCCAAAGAGCTATGGCAATCACTCTTTTGCTTGTCACCAGTGAGAATATCTTAAGAAAATTAAATTTTCTAAGAAGAAAATAAAACAACCTCTTTGAAGCCATAGCCAATGACTCTTTCATACTTTTATACCAGAGACTGAGGTGTTTCATAATTGTGGAATGAATGAATTAACACATATCTAGGACCCTTCTTCTCAAGTCCAGTCTAATATAAGCTCCTGGAGGGTGGTGACTTTTTGTGTCTTGTTCACTGCTCTATCCCTAGCACCTTGAACATTGCATGGCACATAGGAGATGTGCCTCGCCTCTCCACCCCCATGTTGAGTGAATAAATGATCAAAGCATTTCTTAACCCTAAAATAGTTGGTGATATCTCTCATTTGCATTATTGAGAACCTCAAACTTACATAGCCATGTTGCAAGTCAAAGGAGTCTCCCAGCTCAGCAAAATATGCACTTATTATTATTTTAATTTTTTCTTTCCATAGGTTATTGGGGAATAGGTGGTGTTTGGTTACATGAGTAGGTTCTTTATGGTGATTTGTGAGATCTGGGTGCACTTACTGTTTCCAAGTAATTCTGTTAAACCAAAGGTAATATGAGAAGCTCATCTTTGTTGGATGACATTAGCAACAGAAGAATTAGTTTGACAATTGACTGATAAATCTCTGTGACAGAGAAAATATTGTGCTTACATATATTAAAACAAATTCAGAAAACAAATAGTGTTTTCATCATTGGCAGAATAGGTAAAAGCAAGCAAACAAACAAATAAAATCCATGTGGGGTTTTTTTTTAATCAACAGAATCAACAGGAAATAACCCCTATTGTTTCTTCATTAGTTACTCTCTGCAAGTTTTTCTCCTCTCCCATCGCTGTTTTCAAATATGGATTTCAAGATGCGCTATTTTGTGCGTTTCCTACATTCTTATTTTCATTCTTGCACCTGCTGTAGGATCTTGATTTACCCTTACCACTTTGCTGTGCCTCAGCTTTCCCAGATATAAAATTGGCATCACAGTACTCATCTACCTAGCAAGGGGGCGGGGAATATGAGACTTAATTAGTGAACAGCTGTAAAACCTCTTGAGATAGTACTGTGAGTCAGAATGGAAGTGCATCATTATTAATCATTATTATTATTGTTAGTATTTTTAAATGGCTCAGAGCTGTCTCTAAATTTAGTAGTAAAATGAGTTCATCTAATAATTCTTTCTATGTACATGCTCTGTGGTCATGCATTTCACAAATTAAATGGCAGAATACTTGTAGGATATGATTATAATGATCCAAGTAAATGATCCTCAACCAATTCAAGACTATGTGATTAAGACCCCAAGGAGCTAAAGCAAGCAGTTTGCTTTGTTACCTTTTAGCTTCTCGAATAACCTATTTTGTGTTAATTTATGTGAAAGGGAAGAAGTTAGCTCTTTAAAAATTAACTTGGAGTTTTCTGTGTCATTAGTTTGGAATTTGGGAGTAAGTGGGTTACTCCTTAATTTCCAAATAAATCTATCTGTAACACCTTGTCCATAATCTACATTTAAATGGTTTCAAATATGATTGACCTAGCCTCCTAGCAGTTGTTGAGTCGAGCATAATTTATGAACTTTCAAAGTCATATGCAGTATCTTCAAATATCATCAGAAAAGAAAATCATATGTATTAGTTTTGCAGTTGTTCCCTTGTCTCCTCCTGTACCCTTCTGTCAAGAAACTGCATTTATCTCTGAGGTTATGTTGCAAGTCAATGGAGAATTGCCTTCTGCTGTACACTGTTTGGTTTCAGCTTGAATTATCTCAGGCAGACATCCTGGCTAGCTGCAGTGCAAGCTCACAGGGCTCAAGCCTGAGAAGACTTAAGTTTGGCAGCCCACTAAGTTAAGGATGAGAAAAGAAAAAAGAAATTCTATCTTTTCTGGTGCTTTTGCCCTCTTGATTCTCCACTAAAAATCAATAGCATGGTCGATAGTTGGTTTTGAGTTGTTCACTACATGCTGGAGTTTTTCTGATGTAAACCTTTGGTGTCTGGGCTTCAGACATTCTAATGTGTCAGGGAAAGTTTGATAGCTGTCACAGCTCTCCTGGGTTACATTTTATTCCCACGATAGCCTTTGTCATTTGAGAACAGAAGAACAGATCAATTTTTATACCATTTAGTTGTTGGGGGAATTTCTTTTCCATAAATTGATTTTTCTTTGAAAGATTTACAATATTTATTTTCCTTCTTCACAGCAAAGCAAATAAAATGAAATCTTTTCATTAATGAGTATTTTAAAATAAAAGCATTCCCAATCTTGCTCTAAGTTGTTAAGACTCAGTTATATCCTGTTCAAGATTTCTCACATTCCTTTTGCATGACTTGGAATGACACTTTTAATTTTAAATGTATCCATTTGGGAAAACCTGGTGTCTTTTCTTAGTAGTACTCTAGAATGGCACTATCAGGAAGAATAAAGTGGCACAACAACAACAGCTCTAATGCTCGTGTGGTTTTAATGCAGATTTTGGTTTCTTTGAAACTAAATGATTACTTTTATGGGTACCAAATAATTATGGATAATGAATAATTATTACAGGTGATGTCTGTTAAAAAGTTTTTATTTTTATTTTGAGTCTTCTCTATGAAATCTTTTGTTATCAGGACTATCAGATAGCATTAATTAAATACATCATTAATTTTTTCTTCTGAAAATATTTTTAGTTGTTTATCTATCTTTTCCTTCATTCTAATATGTATTCTTCTTCAACATAATAACTCTTATTGGAATTAGCCTTGAAAAACTTGAGGTAACTTCTTGCATGTTGAATGAATATAAGATGATAAAATTGTGTTTGTAAGGTGGCTTAAAGTTTTAAAAGATAGCTTTCTAAGTGAAATAATTGTTTGTATAAAATTGTGTTGAAACAGCATCTTATAGAGGAGCAAATGCTATGTCTTTAAACACTTAATATATTATTCGAAATAATTGTCAAATATTTGAACAATAATATTTAAGAAGAATACTAGAATTGGGCGTCTTTTCATCAGATAGTGTTAGATATCAACTATGCTGTATTAATCGAAAGGATTGGGTATAATCTCGTAAAGAAACACGAAAATTCTGGGCTTTCCTCTCTGGTGAAAATATATCATTCATGTCTTTCATTACCGTGCTATAATTACGGTAAGTGAAGCAGAACGAGATCGATAGAGCAATTTATCAATGCATTCCAAACTATTCTAGCATGGTTTGCGTCATACCACGGCAGATACTGTCATTCAATAGAGACATCTAATAGTATAAAGACTTCAGAAGGATCCATTTCAGCATAGTGTCTTTCTATGTGATACTCTAATTTTGATCATGGTTTAACTAATTGTCTTGCTCTGTATAGTATTAAGTGAAGTAAAATGTTTTCTCTGTTGAATATCAATAGAAATTTTGAAATTCAGCCTTCAAGTGTAAAAAGCACTGCAATAGTGTAAACATTGTTATTAATGCATGACTTTAGCCTTTTTCAGTGCCATTATGAGTTATACCACCATTGAAACTAGAATACAAGTCAGTTATCCATCATGCCCCCAAAAGCATTAAATCTCAAATAACAAATATTGGCTAGGAACATTATTTAATGACTCCAAATTTTTGTCTTTTAACATCACAAGATTCAAAATTCTTTAGGCTTTATCCCCATATTTATGATTTAACTGTAAGAGTAGGTTCACAGACTAGCTCATTTAGACTTTTTTTTTCCCACAAACCATACACAATAGGGTCTTTTTTGTAAATCATAAATCTTCCCCCCATACTGATACGATATTAAATATTGATAACAATGAAGAGCAGATACTGAAGTATACATGAAAGTTATTTAGTTCAGTATGGACAAAAGATATTTTCAAATTACTGAATTGTCATTTTCTTTTTTCATATGGTATGAAATTATCACCCACTGTCATTTTGGTTAATTCAATTTTCTACAAAACTATATAGGTCTGGTATTAATGCCAGAGTCACACCAGTGCAAAATTGTCATTTGTATTTCAGGTTTGTAGACATCGAGAAATATTTACAAGGACAGAGCTTATTTTTTATTGAGTTAGATATGTTGAAATGTAAGGGAAAAGAGTGAAGTTGAATATGACAACTTTGTCAGAAAATTGTATACATAACTCTTGATTTTGGAAAAATCAGCACCTGCAAGTTTTGTCTTTTTGGGTTTTTTTTTTTTTTTAGTCTAGTTCATAAGATTACGTTTTTGGTTTATAATTTTTTTACCTAAGGAGCGTTTTGTGCCACATGACTCCTTAAGAGAGTTTCCATGAGCTCATAAAACATGAAATGGGACAGTCTGAAATATTGTGATCATTTTCTAGAATTATACCTGATGGAATGTGATGACAGCACCTCTCCCTTCTATTTTATATCTTGAATTTGAAAGCACTTGGGAATGTGTTGATGTCAATCATGGCTGTGTTTTTGGCCATCTTTCTTTCTTTATATCTTCCACCTTCCTACTCACTGGTGCCCTTCTGATACTGTTTCTTAAGAGCTTGTCTGTTAAAGGGTTAAAGAATCAGATTTTAAGCTGCTTTCGTGCAATGTATTTAAGTTAAGGAAATTGGGATATCATTACCTCAGTGAGGATGTTGTAAATTGTTTTGTTGGCAAGATTTATTGGGGGTTATTTTACCTGATATCACATTGTATTGTTTAATGTGGACTATTTTTAACTAGCATTCTATTTAAACAGTGTCAGCGAATTCTGAGAGCTTGCCAAACAAATTCTCAAAATGGTTGCCAAGCTGTAAGATGGCTGCCAAGGTCTGAGCACACTGAACAGGTTCAAAATGGTGACCAACTTCTCAGAATTTATTGGTCAGATTCCCCCACTGTCAACCCCCTCCCCCCACACAACTATCACCCAAAAAGGAAGGAAAAAAACCACAAACCCGAAGATGCAAGACTTGGCACCATCTCCTTGGCACGAGTGGCTGTAGTGTCATCCAGAGATTCAAGTAGTCACCGCGTACTACTTGTTTCACATGCTTGGCAGAAGACTATTCAGAGGAATACATGAGGTGAAAAACCACTGTAAAATAACATGGCCATTTTCTTTACCTTATCTAATATGCACCAAATAATTCTTTAGAAAGGGGGAAAAAGCCTAGACAAGGCAATACTTTCAAAGAGCTTTCTAAATGAGATCGAAGAGCGTTAACTAAGACTTCGGCTGTGCCTTTTTGTACTGCTTGCCTAAAGTGGCACAAACTTTATATACAACAGGTTTAAGATTTATTTTAGTTTTGCATTTGTTTACTTAAGTTTATAGCAATTGCTTTCTGGCAGTTGTGGTACTTAGCAGATTGAAATAAAATCATAAGGGTGAATTAAAACATACTGCTGTTAGTGCTGATTAGAATTTTAGCTTAGTGTAAATACCGGATGCAGGGTCCAACTTTTCAGACACTTGGCATGAGCTCAATAGGGATCTCCAGGCTACACAGGAGACAGTGTGTGTGTGCTTGGATGCTTTTAAAATTCTTGGATAGGTGGAGCATACTACTTCTGCTGGCATGTTGGTTCATTGTGCTGGCTGCATAATGTGCTTGGATTCCAAGGTAGATAGAAGAAGCTGAGGAAATGGTAATAAGGGAAGATAGTTTGAACTTAAAAAACAAAGCCTGGAAAAAAGAATTTTATTTGAACCCTCTGCAGTTTGTACTCTGTGATATGGTTAATTATATAAATAACCAGTACTAAACTAAGCTGAAAATGGCAGGATTTGTAGTAGTTTGAAGAGTGACCTCATAGTGAATATGTTTCCACAAGTTGTTGAAATTTTTCTGTGTGATACTTAAAAAAATAGACAGATAAATTAACTTCTCCAGGCAGTTAGTTTAGTCAGTGAATTCCTGAAATAGATCTTCTGTTTAATATCAGCAATGGACTAGGTTTTATATTCTGATTGAGACCTGCATTCCTAAAGATAGTTTTTAGGTGATAAAACATTTTATTTAATGCTTAAGAAGCTGTTAAAAAAGGCTGGTTGTCATGAAGGTAGTGATGTTTTGTTTTTATCTCAATTGGTAATGGAATCAGCTAGTGATAATAATATATAGCAAGATAGTTTATATAGCTTGAGTTTTGAAAAATCTATAGTTTTAGGATTTGTTCAGTCCTGGAGCCCCTAGGTGGTGTGTACGTTTTATATATTCTTTATCACAAGAGGTAGCCAGGAAATGTGACTTTCCGGTCCTTTTTTTTTTTTTTTTTTTTTTACTGATTTTCTCCTGCCGTTTAGGCAACAGTGTTTGTAGCCATTGAAGCTTCTCGTATGTTTATTTCTAGTCTTTTCTCGCCTAATAAGCAGTTGTCAACCAAGGCCCAATCATTCAATAGGTAAAACCAAATGTTATTGACAGAGCTGAAATCTGAACTCTGTATCCTTCAGCATAAAAGATCAATGTTCATTAAGATCCTTCAGTTCTGGAAATTTCAGCATAGAGCTATGGAGGCATTTAGAGGTTAGCAGGGCAACTGTGTGATATACAAGGTATGTAGCAGATCCCTTCATACATATTTCCAGAGTATATTTGTAATGTTATATATTACAAATGTAGAATAGTTTAGAAGTCTTTCTTGCCAATTCTTACATATTGTACTATAAGTTAGTGACAAGGAACCAGAATAAAACCTTTCTTTTTAAATTAGAAAATCAAGAGTTCACACCTCATTACAGTAAATCATAGTGCATTTTAAATCTTCATATTAAGAATGTGTAAGTAATACTGATTGTTACTTGTCAATTTTGTTGGTTTTTTCTATTACATATTCATTGATGATTTATTCAGATGACTAACGTTGTAGCTGAGGCAAAAATTAAATCATTTTAAAATATGCCATTTTTACTTATTCATAACAAGTTATGAGTGTGTAAGCAAGTAGAATTTTTTCAAATTGTCTGAAGCATGACAAAATTCTAGATTTATAGTATAAACTGCCAATCAAGCAATGTTTAGGTAGGTAGAATAAGGCATATTTTTGCAAATTCTCACATCACCATTCTTGCTTATATGAAAAAGCATAGTACTTTTTAGTATTTTGAGAGAAACTTTATTCATTTTGCTTTTGTAGACACAGTTCATGTTTTAAATTAGTGAATTGCAGAAATCTTGTCTTTAGGAAATTTTTCTATTAGTCCTTCCAAAGTGAGTATTTTACTTTAAAAGAGTTGTTTGTGTTTTCAGTTTATGTGGTGGTATATTTAGCATTTTACCCTTTTCTACATAGCATACACGTATAATTAGTACATGGGGTGCATGTGTATGCTGGTGTCTACCCAAGTATGTATCGAAATATAAAATTTACTTTCTATATAGTAGCTTTCTGCATAGGGCAACCCAAACAGCTGTTATTCCTTTTTATAGCTTCTTTAATCTATGTGCCAACAAGTCAGTTTACAAAATCTGTTTTGTTGATGACTGCTGCGATAATAATTGTGGTGTTTTGTGGCTTGGCAAAAGGCTGGGGTCTCCTCTGAGGACTCTTGCCAAAGGCTTTGAAGGGGTTGAGGTGGATTCACTGCCAAAATGAGTCACCACTCTCTATTTTATTTAGTGTCCTTCTGCCAAGGCCTTAGACACTTTCTGTTTTCATTCTTTTGTAGGCTTTCCTCCCCACATTGTGGTTTTCTTCACAGCCAGAGGCCTGGGTCTGCCAGGATAGGTGAGAGAGGCTGTGTGTAGGGAAGGAAACTCAAGGGCTAGGGATTTAGCTGTTGTATACCTTGAATGTATATGTTAGTTAAATTATATGGTTATAACTTATAAATGATGGACTTAAATAATCTAGTACATTATAGTCACCTGGGTTTGAGTCAGACCTTCTCAGAAGAGTATTATTTACTTTTAAGTAGGATTCAAATAATGTAACAGTATTTTAGTGATTTTCATAATTGATTATTTAAAAACCCTAGATTATTTGTGAGTTCTGGCTAGAGGCCTAAATCTTGAATTTTTCCTCAAACAAAAGAGTATCATCCTCCTTCTTTTAAATGGTGTAATAATTTATTTCACATAAATGCATTTTCTACATACACACCTAATAGACTTCAGGGAATTATGCTAAAATTTTATTTCTACCTGTCTGGATTTAAATTGTCAACCATTAAGTAGACTGAGCAATATGAATTGCTGGTCTGTTTGCTGAGATATATTTGAGATTTAAACATTTTTTCTTCATTAAATACTTTCAGTAGATTGAAATAAATGGAACTAAATGTCCTCTTGCTAGGTTTTTCAACTCAAACATACATTATGTATAGAAAAATGGCTGGGATGAATTTGAGTCTTCAAAATGTAAGCAAAAATGGTATTTCATGCATTCGTATGAGGAGGACATACTTGGGTTTTTGCTAACTTTCAACCTAGAAAATTTAGATGGCTTTTTCTTAACTAAAAGCTATGACACCATCCTGAAATCTTATAAACTATGTATGTAGAATTAAATTGAGGGGCATAGTTTTTGTTTTGTAAGTATTCATTCATTGTGTTAGCTTTTTAAACATCGTATACACAGTAAAACTTCATTATAACATCCCCTGAAAACATTTCCATAAATATAAAGTAAATTTTCAAAGTTCAAAGTCCTAACTATAGGCATCAAAATGTTTTCCGTATATTATGGTCCAAGCTTTTGTTCTTCAGGGAAAAAATGTTATAAAAATGGTTTTAATACTTTGTTTACAAAATAAATTCTATTAATAATTGACTATTATTTTTCATAAATATTTCAGTTAGAAAACATAATTACATAGGTAAAGAGTGAGATAATATTGGCATAAATACTGATCTCATTATATTCTACAAAGGTCAGTGGTTAGTATCCAATAAATTAATATATGAAAGTCCTTTGTAAACTGTTAAATATTTAGATATCAAGACATTTAGGGTTCATTTATGTTTTTTTTTAAACTTTGGATTATCAAATTCTCCTCTCTGTGTATCTACTTCATGGTTTTCATTTAATATAGCAAAAATAAGAAAATAGAAACAGTTACTAAAAACCTGTAGTCATTCTGTGATATAAATTCATTTGGAATTTAAATACTTAGAGCTCACGGCAAGAGTCCAAGACAGAAATTCTTTTGGATGATCTATAAACCACTCAATCCCTGGTTAATGCTCAAACCATGTGAAAAGTTCCAGGTGAAATTCACTATGAGCCTTGTCTGAACCCCATAAACTGAGTGAAGTCCTATAAACCCGTATGAACCCCAAAGAATCAAAATAACTAAAGCTGGCACATAATTAAAAACCACTACTTTCTAGTGGCAGCTTTGTGTGTCCACAGTTTGAGGACAAGCATTTGGAAGTGAACTGTTTTATTTCGAAGGTATGAATCATAAGCTACTTAGTATTTAAATATAGTTATCCTGTTGTGAAAATCTAATAATAATGCTGTTTAAAAAGAGGAACTGGAACTTCTTTATAAGTATTAACATTTCCAGGATCTCTTGGAAAGTTGCCAAGACATAAATATAGTTGTAGTAATGATTGTTGTTTTAGGAGTGGAATTTAACAGTAGACATGTTCATCAACATTATTTTGAAAACGTAACGTTATCTTGGATTTGTACTAACCTTTATGTCATATACTTAAAACGCGACTCTTGATACATCATTTCTTATGATAGTGTGGGTTGATAGAAGCTAGGTATTATGGTTCTCTTTAGGCAGAAAGAGAAACAGAACCCCTGATCATTTGAGTCACTTGGCTTTCAACTAGTTGCATGTCTTCAGATATAGTATATTAATCTTTTGGGGGCATCAGTTTCCTCTTCTGAAAAATGAAGGGATTAGACTAAAACGACTTCTCAGATTCCTTCCAACTCGTATAAAAAAAAAAAAAAAATGTGGAAGCAACTATCTTTGTGTCGTTGTCCATAATATCCCCTTCAAAGATGGAATGACTGATTTATGGAGGACACATTGTAAATCACTAGGCTAATTTCCCTTATTAATTATTGCAATCAGAAGTATAATCGGTGTTAATGTGTACCAAGTACTTACTCCTAGACATCACCTGCTGGGCTCCTGATGTGAAATTGGCTCACTGGTTCGTCTGTAGTTCTTTATTAGTAGCCTTGGTATCTTAGCATATTAGTAATTTTATTAAGTTGACTAAGCATTCCATTGTATGAGGTTTTATAGGCCAGTGTCTTGGATGCTCAAGAATCCTGAAGTCATTCCCTTTGCCTGTAAATATTGACCCTGAACCAAAACGAGCTCTGTCAGTCTCTTATCCATTTTACTTTTTTGACCGGTTGTCTCACGATAGGTTTTGTAAGCATTAAGTAATTTTCATACATCATCTGTTTGTCCATTCATTCTTCCAGCCATCTGCCATGTACTGGCTTTTGGGCAGTGGGAAGAGCTAGATGAGGAAGAAATGCATCTTTTCTTAAAGGAGCTTACAACTCCCAAAGTTACAACTCTATCACAAAAAGAGTATCAAGACACAACTCAAGTTCGTCACCTGAATGCCACTGATAAAGATTTCCAGATGGACAAAGCATTAAGCTGACACCAAGTGAAATGTGTACTTCACAGACTTTCATGTGTCATTTCGTGATATGCAGTGGCACTCTGAAGAACTGGGCTTTCAGAATGTATGTGTTTGCTCCGGTTCTTGGTACAGGGAGCAGTATCTTTGGAATAGTCACAACATACACCACACCACACTAGGTTCTATCTGTTGCAGGGTCAGCTCATGAAAGCTACTTTCCGGGTCCTCGTTAATGTCATGCGGGCCTTGTGACAGGTGTTACAGCTCCCAGCCTGGCACAGTCTATTGGGGGTATGCTGTAATTGCTCTTGATGCCACACTTAATGGGTGGGGGAAGAAAGCAGCATTATGTGTGAGGAGAGGTGAGAGGGATGCCCTCGGGCCATTGCTGACATCTGGTCACCACTCCTGTTTTGCTGGCTTGTCTGTTTGGTGCCTACAGATATTGGGCCTTTGAGTTGAGTTTGCTGCCACCACTGGGTTCCTTGCAGCCATCATTATTTCACAGCTGGGCCATGGTTTTAACTTGGAAAAAGGGCATTCATCTCAGGGCCAGAAATGGTCTACTGCCAACATGATCCTGAGAACTTTCTTAGTTTAATAAATGAGAGAATAAGTATCCTCATGAGCTCCTTTATCAAGTGTTTCCTGGTTTTGAGCTTTTTTGTTTTTTGGGAGAGAATGTTATCGCTCATCGTTATTTCTGAACCCTTAAAGGACTAAATTTCCTTTTCAAGAGTTTCAAGTATTTCTTGTACATGTGTGCGGTGATAAGCAAACATTAGTCTGAGGAAGTTCTGAAAAATCTAATTGAGCCAGCATTTACCAAGCCCTTCTATGTCAGCTACTGAACTAGGTGCAGGGAAAAAAATAAAGGTCCTCAACTAGCTCTCCCTCAACTAGCTGTCCCTCCAGCTGGAGAACCAAACCTCTGCATAATTAACCATAATAATGGGCAGATAGATTCAAGGGAAAATGCGGTAAAGTATGTAATATCATGAGTGCCGTTTTTATCTGTGTGCACAATTATGCAAGCCTTTTAACTAAAAGGCTTGGGTGAGATGGATTTTGTAAAACTTAATGCACAGAACTTCTTGAGCAGAAATTAGACAGTTCCCTAATATTAAAACACAGCCCTGAGAGGTAGGGTTTCAGGCTTTCTGGAACCCCCAAACTTGAATTGGTCCACAGAACTAAATTAGAAGTAACCACCTTTCCTTATGATGTGTGATTTCTCAAATAGTGGCATCTGCCCAAAGCTCTGTGTTCTTTTGTTTGGAGCAGAGCTGCTTCCTATTGTTAAGTTGCACCGGAGAGCTCTGAGACAATTAATGAAGGGGATTTAAATGTTTATTTAAAGGTAATCCCAAAATGTTTCTTTGTGAAAGATGCCGTACTGCAGTCCCAACTTAAATACCAACTTAAACAAGAAACTTCCACTCTAGGCGTGCTCAGTAAGTATTCAACGACCATTTCTGGTTTCTGGGGCATTATAAGAAACTTCTAAAGCACTTAATTATGAAGATACTAATAACTAAAGAATTGCCAATTAAATCTTCCCCAGCCCCAATTCCACATACGCCCATGCACCACCACTTCTGAATGCTCATGGAGAAATAGCATTAAGGCTCTGATCTGACCTCAGTAATTTTACAAATGTAAAGGTAGCATCTCGTGATCCCTGTAGGGATATATTATTGGAAGAACATGCATGCAATTTTGTTTTAATTGATTCTCACTCTTAAGTATGCAACCAATCTGTGTCTATCTCCTTTTAATTCTTTATCTGAGTTGTGAGAGAAAAGTAGGTAATTATTTGGTGACCCATTCAAGTATTTTAAAAGGAAGACATCCATCTTTTATGATATACATCCTGAAATACATAAAACAATACATTTTTATTTTATAATTTCATTAGTATCAAGTGTAGTGTAAACTATTTTAAAACAATTTATAAAAGGTGCTTACATACTTACTGATTGAAAAAATGGCCACAAGAATTAAGTTTATGGAATTGAGGAAAAACTTTAGACCACAACAACATGGTAAACATCAATTTTTTTCAGAAGGAAATATTTCTACAAATCAAAAACTTTACTAACGAAATGTTATAGTTAGGACAAACAATGAAATAATCTTATTGTAAGAAAAATAATTCAGCCAATACATGTATTAAGTGTCTTCTTTATACTTAACATGGGTATTTGCTATTAGATGGGGGAGGTAGAAGGAATATATCAAAAATGAATAATGGCCGGATGCGGTGGCTCACGCCTATAATCCCAGCGCTTTTGGAGGCCGAGGCAGGTGGATCACCTGAGGTCAGGAGTTTGACACTAGCCTGGCCTCAAACTCTGGTGAACCCCCAACTAAAAATACAAAATTAGCTGGGCTTGTGGCAAACAAATACCTGTAGTCCCAGCTACTGAGGAGGCTGAGGCACCAGAATCGCTTGAACCCGGGAGGCGGATATTGCAATGAGCCGAGATCATGCCACAGTACTCCAGCCTGGGGCAACAGAGTGAGACTCGATCTCAAAAAAAAAGAAAAAAAGAATAATATTCGTTACCATGTTTCTGCTGACAGTTTGAGTACACAAGATACACCATGACCTAGTGAATTCAAGGAAGCAAGCATGGTATGGGTTGGAATCATCATGGATGGATACTTACTGGAAGAGGCAGAAAAACACATGCAGTTCCTTTTCTAGGAAAATATTGGTAAATTATGCTTGGTTAGTAAAAGTGCACAGAAGGCATATGGAAGTTTCAAATCTATTTTCCATAGATTTTTTTTCCCAAAGTATTTCTAAGATGCCGGGTGCAAGGTATGGTTCATTGTCCTAGTCCTCTATGCTGAAAATGATCATTTTAATTGGATTGCTTCTTTGGAAACAAGACAAAGAGTACATTGCTAAAAGCTTCTGGAGGCCATTTTCAATATTTGTAATAATATAAGTGCTAGAAATGTGCTTTCATTTATATTCAAAGGCAATAATGCCTTCTGTAAGCATGGCGTCTCTATAAGACTTTTATAATGTCTACTTAAATGCAAGCAGACAAAATTAGTTTTCACTTTAGATTAGAAGAGCTTTCTCCATTGCAACTTTTTGGCCTCTCTTTTTAGTTCTGCTCCCCAAGAGCAATGTAAATGTTGCTCTTTGTTTTGCTAAAAGAGGAATGTTTATTTTTACAAGTACCATGCCACTTCCATATGATCTAGATGGTATGTGTCATGAATATAATTTCTGTATGATTGGCCGAATTTTTCCCTTTTAATTAAGATGACCAGACAAAAATTTGAATTGTAAGAAAACTGTGGACCAGTTTAGTGCCTGTTGAAATGTACACTGGGATATTGAAATGTTCTGCAGAGCATGATGAGTGAAAGTAAAAAGGCTCTATCTCTTTTCTGAAACCTACTTGAAAATTTTGCTTTCATAGCATGACATTGAAAAAGATACTATAAAAATATTTATTAAAATCATAGCTCGAGTTTTTTCTTAGAAGCAAGAAATTATGTTTAATATCAAGGACTTTACTACAGGATAACATGATTGTGTTTCACATAGAAAATCTTTGTTGAAAGATCAGTGTGGAGTTGAGTTCATCTGGGCCCTAGCTTAAACTAATTTTACTTTTGGATATTCCATAAATTGCATACATCTGTTTCTTACTGTTTTGTTTTTCTATGTATGAGAAATCCATACACACAGAGAAAAGATGGAGAGCCTTCATTTCTCTTATTTTCACTTTTGTCCCATCCCTCTGTGCTTGTTCTTTGTTTAAATAAACTTTTGTGGTATGTCTTTCACACATCATCACTCTCTGCTTCAAAGGCTTCTTTTAATAACTTAGCCCTGGCTCACTTTTCTTTTGCATATGAAATTGATTTAACTAAAGTGTATGTGTGTGTTTGTGTGTGCACATGCCTACATACGCATGCATCTGCACAAATACAAATTTCACTGGAAGGGGAGCTCTGTGATCTCTTTACTACGTACATATACACACCTTGTCGAAGTGGGAAAACTTAAGTTTGGAGTTAATTTCGTTTTGAGTTCCAGCTTTTTCTCTTAGTGCTGTCTGTTTCCTCACGCTGAAATGAGGATAGTAATGTTTACTTTGCAAAAGTTTTTGGGAAAGTTATGTATATGTAAATCACTTTATTTTTATTCCTAGACATTCAATAAATGCTAGCTGTTACTGGGACCATCATTATTGTCACAGTTATGTCATACACTTATTTTGAAGCTGATAATAAGTAAACTGATAAAAAGCAGAAGGTTGACATTAAGGCTTCTTATTGCTAAAAGGTTGATCTTAAGTACAATCACGTGAAAACTGATAGTTATATAACCTGAAAAATCATAAAATACTGAAAAATTATGACTTACGTGATTGTTTTCAATTGTCAGACTAAGTGATATTAAAATGGCAGTTGATTTTTTGTATTAACGCAGTGCCTCTAATTTTAAAAACGGCTTCACCAATCATGTATTTAAATGAAAACAGAAGTAGCGATACAAAATAACAAAAATATAAATAGAGTTCAGAATTTGAAAATACTGTATTAGGAGGTAAGTTGGTTAATTTTCGTGTTCTTTAAATACATTTAGATCAACTTGAATATTAAGCCTCCTATAGCAGGTAGATAGAGGTATCAATTCAGTTACCATGTAAAATACAGTAAGTCCAGTGAGGAGTTTCTTATAATTATTTCTAATTACTTTCTGATATTATTAGAAATTAGAGCTACACCAGAATGCTGGGAACGATGTCTTTCTCAGCATTGTATCCCAGCATCAAGCATTATGCATCAAACATCAATTTCTACTCATAATATCCATTCAATGAATATTTGGATTATATTTTCTTTGGATAGACCCTCATAGTAGAAACCGTATTAACCAGCTTGCAAGATTAACTAAGACTTTTTATTTTCTTTGTAATATGCTAACTGATTCCTTTGGCATGCTGAATGTTCATGGCCAGCAGTTACCTACTACCACATCCTAGCACTATTGTTTTTACCAGTTGTGTGCTTACTACGTCAGTTGTGTTATTCCGGACCTGTTTATACTAGTTTTATATGTATCACCGTTGTGTGATTTAATTAAATTTATGTGAACCGATGGCATGAAAGTTCAAAATGAAAAAGTTTTATTTCTATGAAACTAACCCGGTGCCTTGGAAAGAATCAGTAAAGGCAAGCTACACAAATTTCTGTCAGATTACATGTGAGTGAGACAACTGCAGAAGATGAGAGAAGTTGTAAAAATAAGAGTTTTGTTAGATTATTTTAGAAGTATCTTTAAATTCTCCCTCTACTTAAAGTAAATGGAACTGGAAATCTTTTTTGATGCATTATAGATACGCATTATGTAAGAAAGATGCTGTGGAGCTCCAATTATTAACACTTATTAAATTTAAATTCTTGTCTCTGCATAAAAAGATTGGCCAAAGAATGTCCATATATGTGCTCAAAGTTAAAATGTTTAAGGTACATATGTCTCATTAAAAGAGTATCTTCTTCATCCATTTTTTCAAATTAACCAACCAACGACTGGCCCTAACAGTACTGGATAAGCTAACTTCTATTCTATTTTTTATTCATATTCTTTACAGAGTTTTAGAGATGTTTTGTTTCCTACCTACCAAGGGAAAGAAAAGGGAATTGTCAGATAGAGTTCCTATCTTGGGATGAGATGTGTAAAGGGCCAGGACCTGAAATTACGTGAAGGTTGATATTCTGGGATTGGTAGTTTTGAAGTTCCGTGAAGAAGTTCAGTCCAGCCATGTTCTAAATGGTCGGAGTATAGGCAGTGGCTGGTAAGCTTAGTGGAGTGTTTTACAACATGGAAGTCTAACTGACAGGTAAATCTCCCCAAAGTTGGACAGAACCAAGAAATAGAGAACATAAGCAGATGACAGTAATCCAGGCAGATGATTAGCATCAGAGGAGTCTGTCAGTGGGTCATAGGGCTCCACATGCTAGCCTGGGTTTCCATGCCAGAATTTTGTTCTTGGGAGGCAGGTAGGGAAAAGCAAGTCAACATCTCCAGTTCCAGATGAACCAAGGCACTTGACCAAATACAGGTACAGAAGTTAGTCCTTGAGGTAGAGCTTACCTGTTGGAGAACATGGCAGAAATTATTGTACCAAAATTGGAGCACAGGTCAGAGGCTAGGGCATGGCTTACTGCTGTGGCTTGTGGTGAACTTGAGCTTCTCATGGCCCCTCCTATCTCCCGAGGATGGCTGAGCTCACAGATGGGGACTGTTATGTAATCAGAGGTCAAGTGGTTTAGCTGGGGTGGCAGAGAGCCAGGTGAAGGCTGAAAGTGTTCAAATAAGGAAGAGAACAGAATTGCTTTATGTCTGTCTTCATGAAGACAAACCCTAATAGCCAAAGGACTGAAAGTTTGCCCAAAGAGACTTCAGTTTTTGAAAGGAAAATGTATCTTCTCCTTATGTTAGAATGAGCATGTCTAAATAAAGTAAACTCTTTTGCCTTTGTTGTTATTTGTCTTGGTGTCTACCATTGTTTGACACTAAAAAAAAAAAAAAAAAAAAAAAAAAAAAAGCAGTGAATAATTATTGGCTAATTTAATCTGTCATGATGACATTTGTAATTCAGGTACATCCTTCATTAAATCTAGTACTGGCATTATTATTTTTAAAAACTATTTTTTTTTCAGTTTGAATTTCTTCTATTTTGTTTGATTATTTATTTTTTGTTACTGGTGGTGGTGGTGTTTTACAGTGAGGCATACCAGTTAGCTCAGCTAAGGTGTTTGAGTAAGACTTTATAAACATAAAAGTACTCTGTGTGGGTTTGTTTTGTGTGTTCCATCTTACGTCATTTGTGGCACTGAAAATGAGATTGCAATTCCCAGAGTACTGGGATGGTTCATTCAGAGGTTAGCCCACCTAAGTTTATAGCAGTTGTCTGTAATAGAATTGTAACTAATTTCCACTGTTGTTTTTGGAGAAAACTGTAGACTATAATTATGTGTTAGCACTTTTTAAACAGCTCCCTGCATTGTCATATCATTTTAAATAGGCTCTGTTTTAAAATGACCTTTCATGTTTTGATTGCAAAAATATAGCTTACACAGGTCTGTAGTTAGCAAAATACAAGGATCCAGTAAATGATAGAGCATTGACACAATTCTAGAAGCATGTGTTAAACATCACTGGCACTGCCCTTGGTTTAAAGGGGAAGAAATAGGGAAGTAGAAATTCACTGTTCTTCAACTGTCCTCCTGTTAGATACGCAAGATTAGTACATAGAACAGTTATGGAGCCATGTGAAAAAAAAAAAAAATAGTAGTTATACAAATGTAAAATGCTACAAATGAAGTATATTGTATTGCCTTTTTGTGGCCTACTGAAAGAAATCTCAGAGCGCAGTCAGACTCAAGTACCAGAATTAGGGTCAGCAACACCATTTTATATTTTGGCAAATACTACCCACTGTCTCCCAAGCGGCGGATATCTGCATATAGTTAGTCATGTGGACACACCCTTCCTCTGCTACATTGCATTGCCATATTAGTGGTAGAATTTTAGTGTTGATTTAAAAGACAGTCTGCCTTAAAGCAGATTGCATAGTTTGCACACTGTGAATTGTAATTAAAGTGTAAGGGGTGCTTATTATGTCAACAACTGGCATGAGAACCCCCGAGCAGCAGGTGACCCTGACCATGTGACGTTTGTGACAGCTAGGATCCCCTTTTCACTGGCTTAGCAATCTGAAAGTCCAAATTGAAAGAAGCCCAGAGGCTGTATATTTCATTAGATCCCAGGGGAAGTACAAGATACAGCTTCCTTCTGTTTTCCTGGGAGGTCGCCAGAAAGTTTGTAGAGCTCTGTTTCTGTCAGAGGCTCAAAAGAGAAAAGAAAAAGCACACACAAAACAAAACAAAACACCATACACACCACAAAACCATCCACCAATCACCCCCAGGACCATAAATTTGACATTTCCCACAGTCTGAGACCACAGTGTTGCTGTGTCAGCAATACGCTCCTTGTTTGAATTGTCTGAAAGGAAAGCTCAGTGTTCTAGCTTTTAAAAAATGTTTAATCTTCAATATGCAGTGATTCTTTTGGTGTAAAACCATGAGAAATTATTAAGTACAGATATCATATGATTTGCTTGAAATACTTTTGTATTATGCGTTACATTCTCCTGACCTTCTAAAATGAGGCAGAAGTCCGAATTTAGAAAGAGGAAACCACATGTATAATAAGGGAAACAGACTAAGGAGACATGCCATATGTATTTCAAATCTTATTGTGATGGGTAAACTGTTTGAAATGTGGTCACATTAAAAGTATGTTACTTTGTGGGAGACTCAAAATCTTTTAAGAGTAGATTTTTATTGTATTCCATAGTGGAAATAGACCTAGGGTTTGGTTTTGGTGGGAAGTTTCGGTCTTTAAGTCACCTTGGCACCTGACTGGCAGTTGTGAAACTAAGTAGAAAAGATACCTCTTTTTCTTGGCACCTCACACAGGATCATAGGATTCTTACTATTATACAATTTATGTATCACAGAAGTGAAAACTTTGGTACTTTGTTGTATAACACAGATCTTGTGCTTGTTGATTTTTAATTTGGGGCTCAAGCTTCCCATGTCAACTAACGTGGCCGCTGCTAGGCTGCCCTCAGATAGACCTAGTATAGGCTCACTAGGAAGCCTTTCTAGCTCTGTAAATACCTAGCATATCGTTCAGTCCAGGCATGTCCAATCTTTTGGCTTCCCCGGACCACATTGGAAGAAGAAGAATTGCGTTGGGTCAAACATAAATTACACTAACATTAACGACAGCTGATGAGCTTAAAAAAAAAATTGCAAAATAATCTTAGAATGTTGGCCAGGCACGGTGGCTCACGCCTGTAATCCCAGCATTTTGGGAGGCCAAGCCTGGTGGATCGTTTGAGGTGAGGTCAGGAGTTTGAGACCAGCCTGGCCAACATGGTGAAACATCATCTCTAATAAAAATAGAAAAAAAAAAAAAAAGATCTGAGCGTGGTGGTGCATGCCTGTGATCCCAGCTACTCGGGAGGCTGAGGCAGGAGAATCACTTGAACCCAGGAGACGGAGGTTGCAGTGCACAGTGAACCAAGATCGCGCCACTGCACTCCAGCCTGGGTGTTTAGAAAGTGAGACTCCATCTCAAAAAAAAAAAAAAAAAAGTAATAATGTTTTAAGAAAGTTTACAAATTTGCATTGAGCCGTATTCAAAGTGTCCTGGGCTGCATGTGGCCCCTGGGCCGTGGGTTGGACAAGCTTGGTTTAGTCCCTAAGTGTTGTTCATTTTAAACCAGAAAGTAAGAATTTTCTGAGCCCGGATTCTACCTTTATATTGCTGTTTGTTATGTTTTGGTCAAAAGGGAAATACAGAAAGAAGAAAGTTAACAGTCATGGTTTGTGTGCTTGTGTGTTGTATACTTTCATGTTTTGATTGCAAGAATATAGTTTACACAGGTCTGTAGTGAGCAAAATACAAGTATCCAGTAAATGATCCTTGTATCATTTATTTAGGACCCTCTGTCATAAGGGCCCAAAAGGATTCACAGTGCCATACTCATGGCACTGTGTGTGTGTATGCTTGTGCCAGCTTGGGACGAGAACTGCAAGGCTTGAGAGAAAGATGTACCATTTTCATAAATTTGGTAAATAAATTAAAACCTTCCAACTTAGAGCTGCATTCAAATGTTATAATTAAAGGACTACTAGTTGGGTTTTTTGTTTTGTTTTGTTGTTTTACAGTCTATCTATTTTAGCAAATTCGCAAATAATTAGTTTCTTTTATTTATGTTTTTCAAGATCAGTTCCTCTATTCAGCCAGAGGAAACCCCAATATCCTTAGCTGCGTTTTACCTCAGTTACCCAGAGAATTGAGGCAAGAATAGGTTGGGGGAATGTGACAGAAGTGTGTCTGTGCTGTCTCAGCTTAGTTAACTAGTCCTCTGTAGCAGGATAACTAGTTAACTAGTCCTCCGTAGCAGGATAAGCATGTTTGTTTAGAGGTAGAGAATTGTCCCTGGTCATGATTTTATTTTTTATTTTTTTTACTGAGTTGTTTTTGTTTCATTTTGTTTTGTTTTTTGAGAGAGTCTCGCTCTGTCACCCAGGCTGGAGTGCAGTGGCGCGATCTTCGCTCACTGCAACCTCTGTCTACCAGATTCAAGCAATTCTCCTGACTCAGCCTCCCGAGTAGCTGGGATTACAGGCGCATGCCACCACACCCAGCTAATTTTTGTATTTTTTTTTTTTTTTTTTTTAGTAGAGACAGGGTTTCACCATGTTAGCCAGGATGGTCTCAAACTCCTGACCTTGTGATCTGCCCACTTTGGCCTCCCAAAGTGTTGGGATTACAGGCGTGAGCCACCACAGTCAGCCCTACTGAGTTCATAAGTGAAGCTTTTTCACCTCTCATGTTATTTGAATATTGTTTCCTTCATCTTTATTTATTTATTTATTTATTTATTTATTTATTTATATTTTTCAAGCCAGCGTCTCACTCTGTTGCGAGAACTGGAGTGCAGTGGCACATGATCATAGCTCAGCATAGCCTCAAACTTCTGAACATAGGTGATCCTCTCGTCTCGGCCTCCTGAGTAACTAGGACTACATGCTTAGCTGGTTTTTTGGTTTTGTTTTTTTGTTTTTTTTCTTTTTTTGTTTTTTGTTGAGACAGAGTTTTGCTAAGTTTCCCAGACTGGTCTTAAATGGTGCTCTCATCTTGGCCTCCTAAAGTGCTGGGATTACAGGGATGTAATCCTGGCCCCTTAATCTTTATTATTAGTTCATCATCTTTTATCATGTATACTATGTGCCTTGAAAGTATGTATTATTTTGTTATCTGCACAACTCCACATCACTTCATGGATATTCCGAATATACCTGTAGTATGTTAATAAATAGCATCTAATAAAATGTAGATACATAATAATAAGCCATTTTCATAACTTTTGGCTAATTTTGGAAGCAGCATTCTCAACTGCGGGTCAGATTTTTAAAAGAATTTAATTGTATCTGTGATTGTGTCTACATCAAGCCAAAGATTAAAGCAATTCAGTTGAGTGAGATAGGGTGTGGAAACAGGCTACATGTTGGAGTTTGTTGCCAGCCCGACATTTTCAACACAGTTTCTAGACCCATCTTTTTAAATGCATGCTAGAATGAAAACCAAAAGGACTTTTTCATATCGTATTTGCAGTCATCTGTAGATGTAACTTCTGATGTCTTTATTTTTGTTGCTGTTCTCTTCTCGTTGACAGCAGACCTGTAGACACGCTAGTCCCAACATGGTTTTTTTACTTCCTCACATGTGTAATAAAGTGTTCTTGCTCTATATTAAGGGGTCTTCAGCAATTATGAAACCATTGCTGCAGAAGCCCAGAGTCACATACGATAGAAATATTCCATAGTAAGGACCTAACAGGATTCACGTTAAACAGAACTTGACTGTAAACTAATGGATTCCTGCTACAGATAATAGGAAATGTTTTGTTTGTTTGTTTGTTTGTTTGTTTTGGAGACAGGGTCTCACTCTTCCACCCAGGCTGGAGTGGGGTGACATGATCATGGCTCACTGCAGCCTCGACCTCCTGGGCTGAAGTGATCTTCACACCTCAGCCTTCTGAGTAGCTGGGATTACAGGCACACACCACCACACCCAGCTAACTTTTTTGTAGAGGCGGGTTTTGCCACATTGCCCAGGCTGGTCTCGTACTCCTGAGCTCAAGCGATCCACCTGCCTTGGCCTCCCAAAGGGCTGGGATTACAGGCATAAGCCACCATGCCTGGCCAGGAAATGTTTTGAAAGACTCTGGTTCCTACAAAATGTGCAAAGAATTGTCAAAACTGTCTATCTACTTCTTTACATTTTAATTTTTGTTGGTTTACATTTCAAATATTACATTGTCAATTAGGATTATTATGAGCACAGATGACACATTTTGCCCATCCCTGATAAAGAGAAGAAATTTGCTCCCTAATGTGTAGCCAGTTTAGGAATTTTAGCCTTAATTGAAAAATCTATACTTTGTTCTAACTGGACTTTGTTTCTGTTAGGAGATAGAAAAGTCTCTAAGCCATCTCTGAGATAGATTTCTACTTTTCCTTTAAAATCTTGCCCAGACTGGTCCTTCCCCTCTCTGTTCTTCCATTCAAGGCTCACTTATTGAACATTTACTACGTGCAAGCACTTCATTTAGGCAAGTAGGAGCTATGTGCCCTCAAGGACTTATAACTTGTTGGGAAAGCACGTGGGAGTTATATACACAGAGAAGTGAATTAGGAGCTGAGTCTCACTCTCAGTAACCAGGGTGGAGGGAGCCAGAGGAAGGAATGATGAGTTCTGCCAAGAGGAAGGGAAAGGATTCTGACGTTATCTTCTTCTACACTGGTTAGAATAGAAAGATAGAATCCTAAATTTAAGACGGAGATCTGTGCTGTATACATGTGACTAACAGAGATTGGGAAAGAGTGTAATTACCTCCTGTGCCTAAGAAGGTTGTTGGCGTAAACAAGGTAGAAGCAAAGCCAATCTTGGGGACAGTTTAACCGAAATCTTTTCAAATATTTGGTAGAAAGCATTGGATAAAGTGTTACAATTTTAATTAATGTTTTTAAATGACAATTGAGGGTTCATAAACCCATTGTTGCCATACAGTTGAGAAGAGTAGAATGGGTTTGTTTTTGCAATCCCAGTGGGGTAATTAAACTTGCAGTAGCCTGTCACTCATTCCTTCGGCAGAGGGACTTTTGAGATTGCAATAGCTCATCTTATGTTGCAGCTTTGTTTTTAAATTTAGCTAAGTTCAAGCCTATGGAAAAAAAAATCAAGAGAATGGAAGAGATGAGTTCTGAACTAGTGAATGTGTTCACTCAAGGCACAGGGCCTCTTTGAGGAATTTAAGTCGCAGACATCTTTCACAGAAAAGCTGTGTCCAAACTGTCACAGTCACTGCCTCAGTGTCCTGTTTTGTTTCGAAGGACGTGACACCTATTTTCCATGCAGTTTTTCAGAAAATAGTATTTGTACCCATTTGTTTTGTCTTCTTAAGGAACTTTAACACAGACTTTTCGAGCAGTGAGCAGGCACCAGAGACTATGTCACTGTTCTGCTCTGCACAGTGTGGGGATTTGCAGTTGGCGAATGAATTCATCAGCGGACGAATGTCAGCTCCCTAGGTGACAAGCTTCCTGTGATATAGACTTGGTGAGGGCAGAGCTTGGTGAGTCTTTTTTGTTCACGACTTCATCTCTAGCACTCACAGTAGTGCTTGGCACATAGTACATGCTCAATAAATATTTGTAGTTTTATTTGTGGAATGATATGCTGAGTAAATGATTAGAGTATATTATCAAGAAATTTTCGTAGAGTTTCCATTTCCTTGGTTGCTAAATGATTTGTAATATTGTAATCAGTATATCTATGACACAATTACTAAAGTTATTTAGTGTTTATCAGTGATGTCTGAAGCTCCATTGCTCTTTTGAAGTCATTTGTTTCTTGGGACATGCAATTCTTAGGGAAAAAATGACTTAGAGTCAAAGAATTGAGGAATTTTAGGGGAAATCTGGAGCTCATTTAATTTAGTGGCCTTAAAGATGAGGTATGACGTAAGACCCAGGCTAACGCAGCTTCTAACAGTTGATACTGAATCCCAGGTTTCCTGATTCTGAACTTGATGTCCATTTTGAGGGGTCGTTAAGCCAAATATCTTCAAGCTTTTCCCCTCTGTTGCACTCACATTTATGAATACAGATGGTCTCCAACTTATGATGGTTCAACTTAAGAATCCACATTCCATAAAAATGGGACTTTGATTACCCATACAGTTCTGGTTTTCACTTTCAGTACAGTATTCAATAAATTACATGAGATATTTAACACTTTAATATAAAAGAGGCTTTGTGTTAGATGATTTTGCCCAACTGCAGGATAATGTAAGTGCTCTGAGCACATTTAACGTGGACGAGGCTAAGCTGTCATGTTTGGTAGTTTAGGTGTATCAAATCCATTTTCAACTGATGCTACTTTCAACTTCCAAAGGATTTATCAGGATGCAACCCCCATCATAAGCCAAAGTGCATCTGTACTTACTTTAGACTAAACAGGAATAATAAAGGACTCTAGGAGAAGAGAACTCAGTAAGAGGTTAGCTTTACGTGGAAATGTTACAGGCTTAATGTAAGGTACAGCCAACAACAACAAAAAAAGCAAGCTGGCGATCTGCCTTCTATGCAAAGGTTATTTTTCTTATTACAACAAAACTAATTAGTGGATTTTCTAATGTAAGAAAATGTTGCTGTTAGTAAAAGTTTCCTCAGTGTGCCAGAAAGCAGATGGTGGCAGTGAATAGTGTTTTCTTTTGCCAGGTTTTGTATATGCTTTCTAAACCTGCAAGAGATTTTGCTTTTCCAGATTCAGATTTCTGATCTTTTTTATTTTAAAACAGAAATAGAAACTTATATTTAAATGTACTTGCATCATGTGGTCTGTTTGACATATTATGGTTACTTGAAAATGTTGAGTAACATTTGATGTTCTGCATGAATTTCTTCTCTGAGTCTTGGGACTTTTAACGTTGTTGTATACTTTCTCTCTTTATGGAAATAAAGAGTTTATGCCTTGAGAGTGCTACAATGGGGAGTTTTGAGTGAGTTATGAAAAGCAATGGATAAGATATTTTTATGTTAAAATTTTTATTTTGTTTCACTCCCAATTATTGTGCAAGTACCAGCTTTTCACAGTGAGGTTTCTTACAGCATGACTTTGTTCATTATGACTTCAGTGTTTGTATACAGTTTTGAATAATTTATTTCTTTCTACTACTGTTGAGATGTTACTTTCTGCTAATTTAAAATTTTTTGCCTAATGTTTTTAATGAAAGTCCTTGTAAATATGTTTGTTTAAAGTCTGAAATCTAAACATATCCTTACAGTACCAACGAGGCAGCATGAAAACAAAAGGCATGCTGATTTTAAGGCCAACTGGAAGAAAGTGTATCTACAGTGGTGTAGACGTGAGGTTGTAATGAGCATGAGTGTAGTCAAGACTTATGGCTTTGTTGACTAAAACTTAGAAATGTTTTCCTTTCTATAGGACCTCCATTTAGAGGAGAAAAGGAAATCATTAAGTCAATAGATGAGTTATTAAAGTATAAAGTAAAAATAGAAAATGAAAACACACTCGGTGATTTTTTTGGAAATCATTTGGGCAAAGAGTAACAAGAAAGAATTGTCTCAAAGTTACTAAATGGAATAGTCTCCTTGTAGAATTATGTGCTATTTTAGGAGGTGATAGCCAGAATCAAAGGAAATGGGAGAAGGACTTTCATCCCTTTTTTCACCTCATTCCCATGTAGCTCTGCTGTGTTGTTCCATCCATCCCCCAACACTAACCTGGTAATTTGGAGACACCTTGCCGCATATTGTTTCACCTTTAATTCTTGAATAAACTCTGATTCTTACTTATAACATTTCCCATGTTTGTTGCCAATAAAATGTCCCATCTCATTTGAAGAGTTGCTATTTCTGTCACCTGTTCAAAGGATACCACTTCTTTTATTACTACCTCTTTCTTTTTCCTTTTCTTTTCCAACTGCTTCTCCTTTGACTTTGTTTTTCCCAATCATTATTTGTTTTTATCTTCTTTCCTAGTAACCAAAAATTAAAACAGGACAGTTTCCAAAGGAAATGTCTGTAGATGTTAACCAAACTGATTGAGTTACTGGTTATTCTTTGCTTACTTAAAGGTTGTAAATTTGCAAAAAGACAGAGGTGATACTGGTATCACTCAGAGACACAGGTTAGTGCCTTGGCTGTGCTGATGCTGCCAGGGTTTAAACACTGCTGCGAGGAGCCCAGCGCAGGCGGGAGCGTGGGGTGAGGATGTGTGATAACGGGGCATGATGGGCAGGTAGAGCTGCTCACTTGTATTTTACACACCGGTGCCCCAGCCTTCCTCTAGGCTCTTTCTTGTGAATAGGCTTCTACCATGACCAAAATATTTGAAAAACCATGAAGTCAAGAGATAAGTAACTTTTGTTGAATATAAAACAGATAAGCCATTACCTATTCATAGAAATATTTACCCCCTGATAGACTTTGGCAAGGGTTCTAACGCAGAGAAACACCATGTTCTCACCACCAGTGAAGATGAGGGAAGTAGCTACTCTCAGAAAACAAATAGCACGGTGGCTCACTCCTGTAATCCCAGTACTTTGGGAGGCTGAGGTAGGTGGATCACTTGAGGCCAGGAAGTCAACACAAGCCTGGCCAACAAAACCCTGTTTCTACCAAAAATAAAAAAATTAGCCAGGCATGGCAACATGCACCTGGAGTCCCAGCTACTTGGGAGGCTGAGGCAGGAGAATCACTCAAACCTGGGAGGCGGAGGTTGCAGTGAGCAGAGATCGCACCACTGCATTCCAGCCTGGGCGGCAGAGTGAGACTCTGACTTAAAAAAGAAAAAAGTGTAAACTTTTATAAATGATACAGAGTTGAATGAATGGAATTCTTGGTGAACATGATGAGCTATCTTGAGACTGAATAAAGTCTCACAATGCTTTGCACACAGTAGGTGATAACAAATGTTTGAGGGACTGACATAAACAAGCTTCCTCCTCCTAAGAAAGGTTAATTAATAGTCATTCTTTGGAGTGAGGGATCCATGCTGATTTTTGAAAAGTGAATCAGAGTAAAAGTTCCAGTCACCCTCTTGGACTTTTTGATGGGAAGCTATTGAAATAGCACCTATGTTAGAGAGAGTCCTCCCAGCAAACATGATTTTTTATTAAAATACATCCAGATGACAAAAAAGAAGGTTTTAGAAAAAAAAGAGTTTGACTGTGGTGACTCACGCCTGTAATCCCAGCACTTCGGGAGGCTGAGGCGGGTGGATTGCTTGAGCTCGGGAGTTCAGGACCAGCCTAGCCAACATGGTGAAACCCCATCTCTACTAAAAAATACAAAAAATAAAAATAAAAAATAAAATAAAGAGCTGGGCGTGGTGGCAGGCACCTGTAATCCCAGCTATTCAGGAGGCTGAGGCAAGAGAATTGCCCGAACCCAGGAGGCAAAGGTTGCAGTGAGCCGAGATCGCACCATTGCACTCCAGCCTGGGGGATAAGAGCAAAACTCCATCTAAAAAAAAAAAGAATTTCCCGAAGATAGTTTATTTGGCAAATCCCACACAAACTATTACTAGACCTTACATGAAGACAATTTAATTTTAGGATTATTACTAAGCAAGTTACTCATAAATACTGAGTTACTGAGATGGAAAATACTTTTATCTCCCCCCAGTGTAACTACAGACAAGAATGTAAATAGTGTACTTAGGTGAAAACAGAAATGACAGATAGAATGAACTTTGGGTGGAGGCGAAAGTGCAGAAGCTCAATGGTATTGAGCTGAGTTTAAGTGTGTGGGATCCTATGACTGGTTACTGATCTTTGAAAGCGTTTCAGGATTTCAAAGCTACATAAGTGAATTCACGTGTTACAGTTATCTAGGTTTGTTTTTTCCTTGTTATATAGGATGTTTGCAGTTTTCCCATTTGTATCAACTCATACATTTTTGAAGTTTTAGAATTCAGTATAGCTTTGGTTATAGATTAAAGTTCACTAGAAAATCACTGACTAATCTTTTTAGCATGTTCCACTGTTCCATAGTATAAAGATACACAGAACTTGATGGCTTCCAAGTGTGGTTCAAACTTCCAAAGCACTCGAGATTAGCACCATGTGAAAAAATTTTAAAATATTGTACTGCAATTAATTTTAAATAACTTAGCACTGCATATATCAGGGAGAAAGCCACAAAGCTTCAAACAGAAGCTCCTATAAGTGAAATGATTCACTTACATCATTTAAATAATTTCATCTCTCATAAAGACATAGAAGCAAGATGTATGCCTATTTCCACTTGGGAAAGGCTTGGGTGAATTTCTGAAGAATCAGATATTACCTGAGGTTTATTATAGTCTGGGAATTCTGTGGAGCATTTATTGGTTTACCAAATGATTAACTCCCTATATTCATGTGTATTTGTTATAGGTTCAAAAACCAAGTTATTACAGAAAAGTTATTGTCAGTGTGGAAATTGAAAACACGTTATTTTAATGATATAACGTAGAGAAGGTGTATCTAAAATATATATTTTCAAGTATTAACCTAAATTCTAGGACCTAGGTTAAATTCTTTGAGGGTATCTTTTTAGTAGCTCCTGAAACACAAAGTTTTCTGGAAGACCCGATGGGTCAAGATGTAAAGTTAAAAACATTGTTTATGGTCTTCTGTGGTCAGGGGTTAGCCAAGTCCCTGAAAATAAACATTTGCAACTGTTAGAGGGCTATTTGTGGTCATTTATAAAGTATAGATGACACAGTTTATGACTTGTAATTATTGCACTCATGTTATTTCTAATTGCACTTATGATCAGCAGCAAATAAGCAAATATCACTCAGTGCCTTTTGAGGAAATGAGTCTTAGCCTTGAATGCAGCCAAAGACCAACAGCTCAATTGCTAGTTATCTGTTTCAAATGTAGAACTCTGGGGCTGGAAAGCACCTTTACTGGACACCTAACCCCCACCTTCATCTATACATACTCTGGCCTGGAGAGGTAAGAATTTACATATCCAAGGGAAAATGGGTGATTTACCACCAGAAAGTAGACATCCTGACTCCCATAGAGACCCTTCTTACCACAGGAAACATACCATCTTCTAGTCATGGAGTCTCCCCCAAACCAGAAAGAACACCCCAAATACCTATTGACCTTTCCCAAGAGAGATCCTATTGCATTTTATGGCTCTGAAAGAGCTAATTTTCTTTCCTTTTTTTTTTTTAATTTTACTTTTTTTTTTTTTTTTTTTGAGATGGAGTTTCACTCTGGTGTCCCAGGCTGGAGTGCAGTGGCAAGATCTGAGTTCGCCGCAACCTCTGCCTCCTAGGTTTAAGCCATCCTCCCGGGTTCAAGCTATTCTCCTGCCTCAGCCTCCCGAGTAGCTGGAATTACAGGCATGCACCACCACACCCAGCTAATTTTTGTATTTTTAGTAGAGACAGGGTTTCTCCATATTGACCAGGCCGGTCTCAAACTCTTGACCTCAGGTAATCTGCCCACCTCGGCCTCCCATAGTGCTGGGATTACAGGCATGAACCACCGTACCTGGCCTGAAAGAGCTATTTTTTCATCTTCATATTTAAATTCCGTTTCAACAAACATGTATTAGTATCTGTATGTTCCAGGCATGGTGCTATCTGCCAGTAAAAATGAGACAGAAAATTAAATAGTGTGATGCTTTAACCAGTCTATATGCTTTAGAAAACCTGCTTCCAAGCAGTGAACAGTTAGAGAATTATAGCCACTCATAATTTACAAGGCACTGTAAATCATGCCATTCAGTCCTGGTAGTCTCTAGAGTTGGGTATTTGGAATGAGTCAGTTGAGGTTCAGGGAGGTAAAGGGGCTTGCCCAGTTCCTCAAAGCTAGTATAAATAGCCAAGAAGGGATTCAAACCCAGGTTTTCTTTTATCATGCCTTTTGCCTTTTTTCACTATACTATAGCTACTTCTGCTAGAACTGTCATTTCTATTAAAGGGAGGATACCAGGCCTAATTCAGAATAACGTTCTGCACTGTCTATTAAATTGTTTCTAAGGAGAAAAGTCTGATTTTAAAAAAATATTGTTATACTTTAGGCTGTAATCCCAGCACTTTGGGAGGCTGATGTGGTTGGATCACCTGAGGTCAGTAGTTCGAGACCAGCCTGGCCAACATGGTGAAACCCTGTCTCTACCAAAAAATACAAAAATCAGCTGGGCGTGGTGGCAGCACCTGTAATCCCAGCTACTCAGGAGGCTGAGGCAGGAGAATCACTTGAACTCAGGAGGCGGAGGTTGCAGTGAGCCAAGATTGTGCCTTTGCACTCTAGCCTGGGCAACAAAGGGAGACTTCGTCTCAGGAAAAAATAAAATTGGATACTTTACACCATTTCCAGCAATGCTAGTTATGCAGAAATAGCTTAATATTCCACTTAAAAAAAGATTCTGCCTAAACCTCTCTTTATCTCACTAGAAGAGCTAACCCTAACCACTACCACCACCAGTTAGTATCAGGGCTGCTGTAAATTGTTCCAAGGGTGCATTTAGTGGTATTGATTGCTGTTCATAGTAAAAGAATAAAAGCAATTATGAATGTACATAACAACTTGTTGCTCTACCCCAATTTCACCAGGAGATAGGATTTAGTCAAGAGGGAATGTCACAGAATCTTTATCCTGATTAGGAACTTTTTGAGGGGAGGGACCTTGCCTTTTTTAATTTTGTATCTCCAGGTATACAGTGTGAAAGGCGCTGTAGTAGATGCCAAGCGAATGAATGAATCAATGAATGAATGAATGAGATGGATAGGCCCAAAGACAAGTAAATCAAAAAACAACCTGTGTTGTTTGAGAGGAGAATGATCCAATATCATTTCCCCTTTGGGTAGGAGTAGTGGTATCAGTATTGCTATGACTGCAGAATCCCAGACTTGTCTAGAATCTCTAGTTATAGCTTTCCTCAGCAGTGGGATTCACCAACACACTGAAATAACCTGTCTGTGGCAAAACTCCATAGACCATCCTGTTTTCTCAAATGCTTCAAGGGGAAAAGAAATTCCTGATTTACCCAACCACAGAATCGTCAACCTTCTCATTAAGCCTTCTGCATTTTTTTAGGCAAATTGTTACTGTGCCATTCTTACTCCTATCCTTTCACAGAATTATTTTCTGATTATGGATATGACAAGACCCAGTTGATTTTTTCAGAGTTTAGTCATTTATTCTGTGGTTTCAAACCTCTTCTACCATGTTATCTTCCTGCCCTTCTACTCCCCTGTCCCCATCCCCCCACACCAATTCTTAATTCCCTTTCTTCCTTTTTTTCTCACCAGGAAGGGATATGTCACAGTAAACCCTCCCACCTTGTCATCCAAAATTTCTAGGGAGCCTTAGTTGCGAGAGTCTTCTTCTTGAGGCCTTAACCTTACTTTTAGACAGTTGTCATTATCTTTGTCTAAAGGTCATAGCTAAATTGAATAAAAGGAAAGCTGTGTTTTCCTGTCGATGCACAAAGGCAGTATTGACTTCCCTAATCCAGTTTGCTGAGGGGTGAGAGAATTAAATTAGATATCTAAGCACAGAAATTGAGAGCCTTTGAAAACAAAGATAAGGAGACAAGACTGTATTTTCCCTTTTCCTGGGAGCTCTGGGCTCAAGATTTTGCAGGTGTGTCATCTGATCCATGGCTTGCATCGATCAAAACTGTGCCAATGCATATTTAATTAGCAAGGGGACCCTGGATGCATTATAGCCATCATCCCTATATTGAATGGACTGTCAGACTCTCCGCACACTTCTCCACCCCCACCCTCCCCTGAACCCGTGCCCCCTCCCTCCCCTGAACCCGTGCCCCCTCCCTTGCTTCGTTGTTTGGGAAGCTTCTGCATTTTGTCTGAGCAGCTAAAAAGTTTCTTTGTTTTTAGCTGCTGATGCATACAGCGCCACTGAGGAGAATACAAACAAGTAGAGTCCTAAAGTGTTTATTTTGTCTAGGAAGACAAGCTAAACCAATTCGATTCCTTCCGTAAGATTTTCAAACCCTGTAGAAAACCAACAAGAAAAACAAAAAGAAAATGAATACACTGTTCAACTCTTCACATATAGAATTTTTTTAAAAAAAAAGAATTGGTTATATTAGGAGTAAAAAAAGATTTGGGACAAATATTTTAATAATAGAATTAGAGAATAAAAACTTTCTATTGTGATAGAAAAGTATTTTATTTTAAAAGCTCTGTTTTGATAAATAAGGCATTTGTTGTTGGCAAATATTTTATTGATCAGTCTAATTTGCATGATGAAATTCACCATTCTGACATGAATCTGTCATTACCATTAGGGAATCCAATGCCTGTACAAAAGTTATTTATGATAGATGACAAAGAGTTAGAGCTGGATGTATTTTTTTTTAAAGTTTCCAAGGTTTTGTGGGTGTTTCTGTTGGTGAGAATTCTTGAAGTGCAGGAGGTTTGGAGTTTTGCCACAGACAGGTTATTTCATGGGATTATGGTCACTGTTCATTTTCACACAGGTTCCAAAGCCTGAATATCCAGACAGTGTTGTCTGATAAACAGATGTAATGCACCAAGTCTGCTTAGAATAAAGAGCAACAGACTGTGAGCACATGTTTAGGACTCATTTAAACTCATCAGCATAGTCTAGCTCATAGTTCTCTGTCTCTGGTCTACTTTTGAGGTAGCTTCTTGCTGGTAAAGTAACAAGGAATTATTTTTTCTCTCCTACAATTTGCTGCAGAGACTCATGGGAAATTCATTTGCATACATCTTGTTACAAAGACTGACTACTTCCTGGCTTAGACAAAGTGTTGCCTGATAAACAGACTTAACACACAAATGCCTGTCTGGAATAAACAACGGCAAGCTGAGATTTACATTTCCATTATCAAAGATAATCTCTTTCCCAGTGTATGAGAATTAAGAACCTGTTCTTTAAAACCAGGTCTGTGCTCCTGATGTTTTATACTAAAATCACATCATGTGTCAGTTAGGGTTGATTTTTACAAAGAAACACAAAACTTGTTGGGATGTAAAGATTGTATGACAGAGGTAAATGTACCTTTTGGGGGGCCTTTATGAGTTTCAAAACCAGGTTTTCTTGCATTATTTTGTTTGAGCCACACAACATCCTGTTACGTAGTTAGGCAAAATGATCAGTAGTGTCTCCATTTTACAGATGAAGAAACTGAGATCCAGCACAGTTAAAGGATATAGCTGAGGTTTTTACGACACCATCTTTTTACCATTTCATACTCCTTTCAGTGGTGGAATAGGAATGCAAGAAAATCAGTACTTTAAGGTGCTACCTGGACTTAAATAGCATGTTTTTACTTGATAGAGGGCATTTTATTATTTCAATAAAATTTTGTACAGACATCCAGGTACATGAAAATAATGCATGTAGATTATAAGTCAGTTAGGCTTCGTTTTCATTTGAAGCATGTATTTTATAGTAGGAACGAATGCAGGGAAATTTTCTACATTAAGTGGTATAGATCGCCGTATGAGTAATCTTCAAGTATATATCATTCTGTTGAAGAACTCCAAGAACCTAGGGTTATGATTAATTTTGATTGTGAAAAAAGTGACTAAACGGGGAAATTAAGCACAATTCTGCTATGCAGTAATGTTGCAGGGATGGCTTTTTAAGCAGGTCTTTGTTTACATGGGAGTGGGTAGGTGATCCGGTAGACTCAATAACTTGAGTTCTGAATTAATCAGCAGGCACTGCTGTGAACACAGCACCTCTTACGGGGAAAACAAAATTCAAAATGATTACCTAGACATTTTAGTTTGGTTTAGTCAAAGGGTCTTGTCAAAGAAAATGTGAGAAGTTGTAAACTTAGTCAAAGTATCGTGTTTGCCTATCTTTTATAATCACCAGCTTCTTACCATTGACTTCGTTTATAACATCACTGAGAAAGCTGATCATTACTTGAAATTCAGCCTCATGTGAAGATTGAAGGTTTAATGATTGAGTCATTTTGTCATTACTTTCAGAGTGACTGAATTTGTCATTTTTAAAGCTTAGAAATGATCCTCCTCTCACTGTCATAACACAACAATAGTTATGCCATTTCATTTTTTTTCTCAACGTGTTAGAACTGTGTATCATTCTGCAACCTCCTTGTGCATGTAGAAAAATAACACATTGATGAGTAGGTGATAAGGCAGTTGACTCACTCTTCAACTTAAACAGTCTTATCATCGTACACAGTACCGACTAAACAGATGGGCCCTGGAATACCAACATTAATGAAATACCAGAAAAATTGAATTTCTGTAAATTTAATATATCACAAACTCATGGCCAGAAAGGCATTACAAAAAGAAAAGTTTTGAGAAAGAAAATGGTAGTAACCTAGATTATGTAACAATCTTAAGTAGGCCTTGACAGTGCAGTACAGGGGAATGACTAAGGGGGTGGATCTCCAGAGCAGCTGGCAGCCCCCAGGGTGGTCTGGTGGAGGGAACCCTTCCAAGTGGCGGCTGCAGCAACACAGACCTTGCTCCCTGTCCGAATCAGGAATAGAGGAGATGAGGACCAATGTGTGCAAACTAGCCTGGTCCTTCTGGAGCTAGGAGTTCCCCTGCACCCCGCCACAGCTCCCCATCTCCCTTCGATAAAGGACTCACTCTGCATACATTAATTACTACAGTTACCATGTACATATATCTAGACAAACACTCAATTCTAGCTTGCTGGGAAAGTTATAAAGATCAAATTTTGTATTTAAAATCCAGTAATGATAAGATTTCCCACTTAAAGAACCACAGAGTGTTTCCATTTTTAAAGCTGAAGAAAACTTATGGTATGACTCACCTCATAATTTATCTGTTTTGGGAACTAGGTTATTGTATGTTAATTTTTCATTAAGCGGGCCACAGTTGTGTACATTACTTGACCTTAAATATTAGTTTGGTTATTCACTGAGCTTAGAAGATTTTATTCATTCTCTGGAAATGCTAATAATAATTGCATATTTTTGGTGGTCCAGATTTAGTAATGGTGTTACAGATTTCTGTTTGTTCTTAACCAGACCGTGATGGATAATATTATATTTAGCTGATGGTGTTGTATTCATCAATGTTTACCCTTAAGCTACAAGTTGTATATACATATGTACACCTGTGTGCTGACATTATACATTCTCAAATAAGGTTTTTCAAATATTTTCCTCACACTTCAGTCTTTAAGGTCACGGTCATACTGGAAAAAATAGATAATTTTCCTAAATATTATAAAGTATTGCAATAATCACTTCTTTTGTAACTGCAGCTGTGAGACTAATAAGCAAAATGTGACTATTATAGCTATTTGATTTTCTGGATTTCGTTAATGTAATAAACTTATGGTACTGACTGATCAAAATAGAGTAATTTTAATAATTATGTTACTCATAAGAACAGAATTATTTTTCTATTATAACCTTATAGATGTCAAAAATTGAATTATTTGGCCTGACTCTTTTGCAGAGTACTTATCTTTCCAAACCCTAAGAAACTAAAATTTATCTAAATTTTGAACATCTTTAAGGTCCAAAATTGTAGAGGATAACCACTTATTACACTCAGAGTGTAATCACCCTTAGTCCTTACTTTCTTTTACCTCAGAAATGTTCCTAACTCTTCATTTATTTGCAGGAAAGTATTCACTTCTGTCTTTGTCTTTTAGTTTTTATACTACAAGCAACTCTAGCTCATGAGAGTGGAATTTTCACTTTATTTCTTTCACTAATATTTTTGGGTTTGTACGCCTTCTGGTTTCTTCATACCGTCTTTTAATTTGGGAGATTTAAAACTGGACATAAAATTCTAACAAAGGCTCTTCAGACTTCATCTTTAGCCAAATCATTATGCATGTAGGGAGGCTGAAATTTAGGCTATATTATTTTTCTAGTGGAGCCAGAATTTATGCCTTTATGGTCCATAGACTTTGGTTGCTGTCATGTTGATGGACCAGGAATGACGTTGGTTTGTTTTAGGGTGGGAAGGGTTCCTCACCAGTGTGTCTGCTTTTCCTTTATCAAGCAACTTACAACAGCAGTTGTGAGGATTTTGAGGTAGTCTACAGACACCAGAATATGGTGGGTTTCTCTTAATCTTTGTAATTTTTAAATGTGTGAAATATTCCTCCATCATTCATCATTTTAACCTGTATACATTTCTGGAGGGCCTCCTATGTGTCAGATATGGCCTTCATCTCAGCCTCTGTGCTGCGTGGGCCAGTAGATCATAGGAGATGATTGCCTGCAATTTCTAAACACTGTGTACGATTTCCAAACCACTCACAAACCAGAGGGATATGCCTTATATTCCCTTGCCAGGTCTCAAGAAGCAAGGCATCAAGCAGAGATAAAGGACTTTTTGCCCTCCTTTCTCATCTTAGAAGTCCCACTCCCCTTTCAGGTGTAAGCTTAGTATATTTTTCAGTCACTGACAGTGGTTTAGTATTAGAAAGCCGAACAACAATTGAAAATTCATCTCTTCAGTTCAGCAGTTATTGAACTCCTTGGCTGGGCCAGGCACCCTGTGGAAAGTACCGGGGATAAGAGAAGAGTAGGAAGGAACTCTTCTTTAGAAGCTGACATTCTCAGGAGATGGTTTAAACAGACCTTACTACAGCATAATATTAATCACACTGTAAGAGATACGTTTGCAATGAAAGAAGGACTGGAGAGGACAAAATGTTTAATTCTAGGTGAAAGGGAAGATTTAGCAATATTCTATCTTTGTTTCTTGCCTAAAGAACATAAAATACATGGAAGGGATATTTATATTTTTGCCTCATCCATTTTACCATACTAACATGCTTTTGTCATTCCTCACCTTCCCCAAAGGAGTACTGAAGTTTCATTCTGAAGAGGAGTAGACCTGAGGTTTGAGGAGCCGTATATGTATACATGTAGCAAATCCAGTACAAGATTTCCGTTCTTGCACTGTACAAGCGTTTGGAAGCAGAGACTAATATGTAGGCATTAGGATTTATTTTATTCCTTTCCCTAGTGATTACGTTGACAGTGAACTATCTTTGTCTGAGTACTCCGGCAATATAGTTGTAGGCGCCATAAAACTGCATAGATGGATGGCTACCAGTTCAATTAAGAGTTCTTAACCTAGCCTCGCACATGCAAACCCTGTCTATTTTAGGTTTAAATTTCTGCTCATAAATTTTTTAAAAACCCAAAGAAACATTGCTTTTCAAGGTTAGGTTGAAGTCTAAGTTTCCTTAAACAAAAAGCAAATCCTTAGATAGGAAAAAAAAATTGATAACCCTAATGTACTTCCTTATAAGAGCATTTCCAACCCCATCCTTTAAACACAGTGTGAGTAAATACTCTCTTCATTGTAATATACAAATCTTCTGGCTTTCAACCAGTAAGCAAGAGAAACTCACTGGTATGGGAGACTCGGATACAAGAAGAACATCCAGTTCTATGCAGTTGGGTTTGTTTTCTTAGGTTCCTAATTATTTAAGGTGGTAGAAATCGATCAACCACGTGGTATTTGTCCAAAAGAGTAAGACACAGTTACCTTGGCTTCTGACAGGTGTCTATGGAGTATATAAAGGAGAAAAGTAAATTAATTGTTAACCTTCTTGATAGTGTTTTAATGCAAATGTTTGAGAAAGAGATCTTTCATTTGTATCAATTATGCATGGGTAGAAATTAATTTGTAATTCTGGTCACCTGGTTGGCTCCACACTTAACAGCATCAGTGACATTTTGCAATACCAGAAAGAGTGTCCATGCATCCTCAGCAGAGAATAGCACTAAGACTGGGTAGTTTTCCTCCTCCTTGGCTGAAAAAGAAAATGGTATTGAACTGCCCAGGGTAGAAAATAATTATTGAAGTTTTGAGATCATGTACATTTTCATGTAGATGTTTGGCTTTGCCTGCCCCTTACCTCGCAGGATGGTGCATTTTAGTATGCAGTCCTCAGATGGATAGCAGTGTCCCCAGCTTTGGAATAAAACTAGAAAAAATAAATTCCGTTTTCAGTTTGGCTAGATGCCTTCTCCAGTGTTTGTATCTGAGCTTTCACGAGAACGCCGCGGCCCCTTGCAGACCAACTCTGAGCATTTTCTTGCCACTCACTCTTTTGCTGTTGGTTTGCTTATTTTTCTGTGGCTTGGAATTTTAAACTTTCTTTCAACATACCTAATATTCATCTTTTATTGCTGTTCATGTTTTCTATTATGCTATATTTCTGTAAAGGTAGGTGGCAAACCAAATATAAACAAAAAGTGAAAAGAAGAAAGAAGTCCACTTTCAGATTATATATTAAAAAAAAATTTAGCATCTTTCCTTATCCCTTTTTGCCTTAATATTAATGGATAAATATCAGAAGTGTAATTGGCTATTGTATATCTAATAATTGAGATAAAACTATTTTCCATTTATTCATAGAGAAGTGATTATTATAAAGATATTATACGTAGAAGTAGTACATGGATAGAGATGTATGTTTGCTAGTATTATTCCAAAGAAAATGTTATGTTTGGCTGAATTTTATGTATCTGTTTCAGGACATGATCAAGAATTTTAATTTTCCCTAAAACAAAATTAGATATTTTGCTTTCATTTTAGTTATAGAAATTAATGGTTTAGGATTGTCCAGATCAAAAACAATGGAGGTATGTCTTTCTCCTAAAACATACTGAATTACTACTCAAAATATTTAATGTGTAATTTCTAATGGTAAAATTATAGGCTTGTTCCCTAGAAGAAAAAGAAGGTAGTTATGCTGTATTTTTAAATTGTTTGTTATATCCATAATATTAATTTATGTAGTTAAAAATTTAAATATGGATCAATGTAAATTTGTTTGCATTTCTGATTTTTAGTCCAGGTTTTGTATTTTTGTAGTTTATTCTGAAGGATTTCTCTAAAGGTTTTTGGCATGTAGTAATACATTTTGTTTGTGTCTTCTCTGCGGCAATTGTTACAGAACGATAAAAGCTGTCACTTTGCCAGACTCAAATAAAAATTCACTTTTTAGCATCTTCTGTTATTTAAACCTTTAAATCAACATAGAATTTTTGCTGTAGTCACCAGGTTAAGATTATCTGAAAATTTAAAAATAGATCTTTTCACTATAGCACTTATAATTAAAATCTTCGTTTGCTTAAAAGCAGGGAATCTTTTAAAGTAATAAATTAGCATTTCTAGACCTAAGGTCACTAGTAGTGCCACTTCTTTCTGCAGCATCTCCAAGAAAGAAAACGGTGATGCTATAACTCAGTTGCTATAGAAGTAATATTTTCTGTTTAATCACAGTTAAGTATCATGACCTTTTGACCTTACATTAAACTTGCAGAAATGTGGTCAAATTTCAGACAACTAATTCTAAACCTGTGAAGTCAAGGTGAAGTTAGGATTCAAGCTCTCCACAGATACAGAGATTTTGTTGAAAAACATTTTTTTGTTTGCTATTAAACAATGTTGTAAACGACTTCAAGTCTCAGACAACACTTTCTTTTTATATCAAAAACTTGCCACTTGAAACATTTTGCCTGTTTTTTCTCTCCTCTCCCCCAAAAATGTACCATAAATATGCTTGTTTCTAATTTTGTGAAATTCTTTTGATCTAAGTTAATTTTTATCTAATTTAAAAATTAAGTTACTTTGATTTTTAATTATTTCATTTAGAAATTAAGTTAATCGAATTCCTTTTTTAGTTTGAAAGTATGATTATATTTTTTAAATTAAAAAATGTTTAATTCTATAAAGGTGTACAAAAATCTGTTTTTGCAAACACATCCTTGTAGGCTCTCCCAAATGCATCAGTACAAGAAAAAAATAATTCTTATAAAGTAGGGGAAACTTGTACCTTCGGAAAGACTTCTTTGAGTTAAGCAGTTATTTCAAGAAAATGTGATGGAATATTAGGACTCTAGTATTTAATGGTGTTAGTCTGCGTAGTCTGTTGCTGGAATGTAGAGCTAAATATCAACAGAACTTGTTACTGTTGTTTGGGTTGCTTTTATATACCAGCTTCAAAATATGTTTTGACACTTTATTATGTTCTGAATCAAGCTTCAGATGTGTGTAATGAAGGATGAAGTCTTTATCAGACTCGAGTGTATAAATAGTGGAGAAGAGCAGTTTGGAAATGGTCTAAGAGAATGGTTGCTGAAGAGCTTCAAGTTGTGATCTGGCAAAAGCCAGTGCCACTGTAGGTGTCCGCAAACCGGAGCGTCCTCTCTAAAGGCACGGGTTGCTGCTGCGTTTCCCTGTCTTTCTTTTCTCTTTCCGTCCTTTCTTTTTTTCATGTCTCATGTCATTTCATGCCTCATGTCATTTCCCATTCTTAGTTTATAGGTTGAACCTTTTGAGAAAGTCTGGCACCTCTGATCCACTTTCCCTTGCAGACCCTGTAATTGTTGGCTGTATTTTTATGTTTTTCAGATTCAAGTCAATCTGAAAGTCCCAGCCAGCCAAGTGACGCTGACATTAAGGACCAGCCAGAAAATGGTAAGTTTAGCTTGGGACTCTAGCTGCTGCTTTCAGAGTCCACAGCAGCCAGCAGGCCGACTAAGTGCGAGGATTTGGGGGCCTACCCTATAAGTAGCCCACGGTAGGAGCAACTCCAGAGACTCGGAAAAACTTAAGTAGATTACTTTTAACAGGGCAACTTCTTGTTCTGTGGATCACCCCAGCAGCCTCAGGACCCCTGGCCCGAAACACTATTAGGGTGCCCATGAGAACCTGAATTCCCAAGAAAGTTGATTACCCAATTAAACCATGAGAAGTGGGGTTAATTTACCAAATCAGATTTTTTTAAATAGCGTTAAGTGAGGAGTCATAGCTTTTTCATTTCATTTTAGTTCTTTAATGTGGCAAATGCCCTGTGATCATCTTCACTAGTGATTTAAGATCATTCATTCACAAGCAGTTAAGCCTTTTGCGAGCTCAACACCTTGCCAATTCCTATAAGAAAAGAAAAAAAAATCTATGCTTTGAAGGATTTTTCTACTTTAAATTGTCTAAAATAAAATAGTGAGGATACAGGACAGCATTAAATTCCACAGCTGCATAAATATCTAAATTTTCTGTTGCAGATGCTTTATTAAAATAGAACACACATTATATGTGAATATCATAGTATCTGGTAAAATGTGGAACTTGTGACAGGCACAAGTATGAAAAAGATTATCATGGGTTGGAATTTTATATTGAATAAAACTATCAGTTTCAATAAAAGCAGAGACATGAACTAGCAGTACCTAGTATACCAAACATTGTATTAGATACTTTCACAGACACCATCTCATAAAATTCAAAAATCTTCTTCTTTGCTGATAGCACTGAGGACTCTGGTGGAATGCTTTACCTTGAAGGGCCTGTGGGGAGAATATGCCACTGTGATTAAAAGCTCAGGCTGTGGGCTGGGTGTGGTGGCTCACACCTGTAATCCCAGCACTTTGGGAGGCTGAACTGGGCAGATCACAAGGTCAGGAGTTCAAGACCAGCCTGGCCAACATGGTGAAGCACTGTCTCTACTAAAAATAGAAAAATTAGCCGTGCGTGGTGGCACATGCCTGTAATCCCAGCTACTTGGGAGGCTTAGGCAGGAGAATTGCTTGAACCTGGGAGGCGGAGGTTGCAGTGAGCCGAGATTGCGCCATTGCACTCCAGCTCTGGGCAACAGAGCAGGACTCCATCTCCGGGTTGCCGGGGGAAGCTCAGGCTGTGACCTGCCTCTGCTATTTCTTCTTACCTGTGTGATACTGAATAGGTTATTTAACCTCTCAGATTTATTCCTCTAAAACAGGGTAATAATATTACCTGCTTGTGGAAGAGTTAAGTAAGATAATATGTGTAATATGCTCATCATAGTATCTTTGATAGAGTTTATGCTTTAAAAATGTCAGCTGTGGTTCATTATGACTTTTATTATTTTTCTTGTCAATATAATTCTACCATACTTTGTTTTTCACCCACTTTGAATGACCCCATTGCTTGAGTCTCTTCCTTTTGTTATTCTGTACATTGTTCCATGTTGATCTCCATCCAATCTTTGGAAAAGATAGGTAAACGGAATTATGTTGGTATTGTGGGGTGAAGGATCAAGATTACCACATTAGATATCCTATCACTCATTTTTCCGAATATGTTTCATTTCCTACCCATGAGAAATTTGATTACATTGCTGGCTTCTAGCATTAAATAGGGACTGCCTGGCAATTCCTCTCCTCATCCTGGTATTTTGGTGATATTTTCTTTATCAAAGTTGTCTTTTTAAAGCAGGCAGTAAAAAAAAAAAAGAGAACTCTGGAGGTTTGTTTTTAGTGTCATATACGCTACATCTTATTTTTTGTTGACATTTTAAAGAGTGGTATTTATAGACTAGTTTCATTCTTTATTTTCCACTTGACTCGCAGGTGATGCTTTCAAAGTTTCACTTTTTTCTACATATTGTATTTGTGCATAATCTCCCTAAAGATGTCTCCAGAAGTATAATTTTATTTTCATCTTCAAAAATGTGTGGACTGTACGGGTGTGTAGTTCGCGTATTTAGGTCTGGCCGCCCCTCTAGCATGCCTGCGATTCATCTGTCTTCATAAAATGGCCAACAAGCTGTTCACATGCAAATATAAATTGAGAGCATGAGAGGCCTGGCATGCCTTTCTGGAGCTGCCTGCAATCCCAATATTGTGTGTTTCCCATTCCAGAAAGCAACCAGGATTGAGCCTGGATTTTTCGGCCAAAGGCAGAGAGATACTAGCCAAGTTCACTTTTAACCTCAGATCACTTGATGCTACCTCAGGATTTACACTGTCATTTTGGGGAAATCATGTGAGTTCAAAGAAAGAAAGTATTAATATCGAGGAGATAAAGTAATAAATTCCTGTCTTTCAGTTTTCTATTTGTTTCAAAGAAAAAGTAGTAGAAGCTGGTTTATCTTAGCCCTAGTTGAAGAATTATCAGCCTACTAAATTTGCTGCCTCTTGTCAGTCTCAGATGAAGTTCGTGGAGGAAAAATGATTTTCCTCTCTTCCTTAAAGACATCTAATCCCAAAAGGAATAAATGAAGATTCAGGGCTTGGTATTTACACGCATTAGATAAGGTTCCACTCTCTGGTGTTGCGTTGATCAAGAGAATGTTTCCTCTTCTTCATTACCTCAGGATATGAAGATGAATTCCTGAGAGGTTCTTGTGTGTTTTGTTTTTGTTTTGAAAGAGGGAACTCTCATAGGTGTATCAACAAAGCTCTAAGACATTTTGGAAGATGTAACAGACTTGATTCTTCAAATAAAATGGGAACTCGTGACTTCACATAGATGTATGTGTGTGTGTGTGTGTGTGTGTGTGTATGTTTGTATATATGGGAAGGAAAATAGTTTTTTTTTTTACCCTAGTTCTTGAGAAAGGTAATGGGAAACGAATGGTATTTCCCTACTAAACCATGGAGAATGAACAGACAAATGGTAATACACTGTTTCATCCCAAATCGTAAACTGGGCCATGTAACTTTACCTAAAGTGGATGCAGCTGTTTCTTCCCTGGCCAACTAGTCTGTTTTTTTCTGTGGAATTTTTGCTTTCTTTTCTTGTACTCCCTTAAGACTCAACTGTAAAAGAAAACAAATCTTTGCCCAATTAGAGCATTAGATGGGAATTTTGAAGGAATTATCTGAAGCCCAGAGATAAAATATCAGAGTCTCTGAAACTCAAAATTGGTATAGTATAATGGGTAAAAACTCTGCTTCTGGAGTCAAACAGACCTGAGTTCAAATTAAGTAATAGCTGAGCGACTGAGTAAGGTACATGCCAATCTCAGCTTTCTTACCAATAAAATAGAAATACCAAAAGGAGGCCAGGTGCAATGGCTTACACCTGTAATCCCAGTACTCTGGGAGGTCGAGGTGGGTGGATCACTTGAGGTCAGGAGTTCGAAACCAGCGTGGCCAACATGGTGCCTATCTCTACTAAAAATACAAAAATTAGCCAGGCATAGTGGCACATGCCTGTAATCCCACTACTCGGGAGGCTGAGGCAAGAGACTGTCTTGAATCCAGGCAGCAGAAGTTGCAGTGAGCCAAGATGGTGCCACTTCATCCAGCCTGGGGGACAGAGCAGGACTCCATCTCAAAAAAAGAAAAGAAAAGAAATACTAAAAGGACGTATCTCATGAGTGTTAAACTGAGAATATGCATACAAAATAGCATTCTGCCTGGTTCACAGTAAGGACTCAAAGGAAGGTTATCATTACTACCTTCCAGTTAAAGCTTGTCATGTTTACAACGAGTACGTATATTCAAGAGGTCCAAAGCTGGGAGCCTTCGAGTGGAAGGGGATGGCGTCAGAAATATACCAATACTTTTAGAGACATCTTTTGTGGGTACTTACCCTGCTCTGAAATGTCAGACATAGGTTTCCCAAATCCCCACAATCCCCATGGTGCCACGTCTGTTTTCCCATTTTGTTTCATCCTGACAATCTGTTCATCTCCCATGAGTTTGAGAACCAGGGAATTGCAAAAAGGATTCAGAGTTGCTGGAACCTTCAGAATGAGTGCTCAAGAAGGTGATTCTGGAAAGAAGAGACTCCTCCTAGATGTCTTTAATTTTAGCTGAGTTTTTCCTTGGCACAAACCAAATAGAATCTGGCTTATTAAAAACTATAAGCTGATTAAGGGTAGGATTTATGACAAATTCCTTTTTAAAAAGATCCTTCACAGTACCTAGATCTGTGCCTTGAACTTAGTGGGTACCTAGTACTTATTTGCTTAATGAATAAAATTCCTAAGTAGATGAATATATTGTCATTACTTCCAAATATTTTTGGAGTATCTGTTCACTGTTGATTTACCTAGAGATTTTAAGAAAAAAAAACAAAACAAAACGCTCTGGGGAAGCTGAAAACCTAATTTGGGTATGGGGGAAGGCTATGCTCAGACACATGGACAGAGATTAACAGATGTAACTAGTAGGTCTAGGAAACCAAAACTGAGGGCTCGGTACTAATGGGAATAGGACATCAAGTTGTCCCTCTCCACTTCCTGCCCGCCCCCACCCCCACTTCAATGAGCAGGTGTGATCAGATGTTTGAAATATCACCATTTCAGTTTATGCATGATGCTTGATTACCATAGGGAATGCAGTTCAGACAAAGTTCCCAGCTCTGATTGGTATCATTTAATCCTTTGGTATATCACTGAATCTGGATTTTCCAGAGCTCCTGAAGGTTTTAAGCCTCATTTGTTGTACTTTTGACTTAGAACATCTATTTAAACAACCTTTGTGAACTCCCCTGATATACTCTGGTTACTTTAAACATATTTATGGGACAGAGCATTTGAAGTGCCTGCCTGATATGTACAGGGCCTGTGAACGGTCCTCCAAGCTTGCATTCTGTGGTGCATCAGGTCAGTCATTAATGAGGGTAAAGCTCATGTGATAGCATTCTTATTTAATTCAAGGCACGCTTCTGTAGGGCTGCACTGAGTCAGTGTCTGAGGCAACAGTATTGGCCAACGTTGGCACTCTGAAAACACACCCCCACTGGCTCTCACTGTTATCCGTGAAAGCACCTTTAACTAAAAAAAGAAAATGTGGGACTCCCTTGCCAGAAAGAAAGGCTATCTTCACCTGGTTATTTTTCCCTTCTATTTGCTATTTCTCATCACCTGCACAGCCTGCTAGTAATAACTTTATCTTAGTGGTTTTTAAAATGTGATATTTATAACAAGAAATCAGAGTTGGTATTTAGATGATTTCATTTAGGTTTAATCATGTTTGTTCCTCCTCATTTATCTGGTAGTTGCACATATGTTGGTGGCATCAACCCTCAGATGGGTCTTTGCAATCAGTGGAAGCCCATTAATCATGATGCTTGCCCCAGATTTTGAAAATTTCCAGCTCTACCTGCCAATTTGAAAATTACCCTGGAGTATTGGTAGAATCTAGCTTTCATGTTCACCATCTTCATTTGTGTCGTTCGCATCCTGAATTGTTAAAAGAAGTGTCATTGTTAAATATTGCTAGGTGAACAAGGAATGTACTTCTTTTCATCCACAATTGTTGGTATTTCATGCATTATTATTTAACTCATTGAATTTTTAATGTTTATGAAATAAGTTTTAATGCTACTGACTTCCTGACTTAAGATTTATGTGTAGGGCCGGCCACAGTGGCTTACACCTGTAATCTTAGCACTTTGGGAGGCCAAGGCGGGTGGATCGCTTGAGGTAAGGAGTTCAAGACCAGCCTGGCCAACATGGTAAAACCCATTCCCTACTAAAAATACAAAAAAGAAAAACAAAAAATTAACTGGGCGTGGTGGCAGATTCCTGTAATCCCAGCTACTCAGGAGGCTAAGGCAGGAGAATCGTTTGAACCCAGGAGGCAGAGGTTGCAGTGAGCTGAGATCGCACCACTGCACTCCATCCTGGGTGACAGAACGAGACTCCATCTCAAAAAAAAAAAAGATTTATGTGTAGGATTTACTTTGTAATTTGGGGCTGAGAAAAGAAACCTATAAATTTCTTTTTCTCTTTCTGATAAACATTTTTTATCTGACATTATTCTCTTTAAAAATTGTGGGCCTTCTTGTTTAATGTTTTAAATTGTTTTTACTACCTCCTCACATGTATAGTAGATATATTACAATGTTATATTGCAATATTTATATCTAGTGAGAAGGCAAAATAAAATTGATAATTCAAAACTGCAAAAATGGTCACTGCTGAATGGACTGCTTGTTTTAGGAACTGTTTTGATTAATGTGTCATTTAGTTGGGTGATTTAAAAAATTTTGGAGGCAATGCAACCTTACAGTTTGTGTTTTACTGGGAAAGAAGGAGCATTCTAGCACCATTGACTTGTAAATGCAATTTATCAATATTTCATAATTTGCATGACTTTCTTTTACAATTACCTAGCAACAGTTCTTCTCTGCAGTGTTCTTTCAAAAAACCCCGCAGGGACAGACACAGTAGAGTGACCACCAAAATAGCAGCAATAACAGTTATGATCAATATTCTAAAATATGTAAAGGTCCCAACTCAGGGAGACATTAAAACCTAAATGCCTTCTGGTTTCCAGATCTGTATAATTAAATTCTGACTGATGAATTTTCAGCAATGCAATGGAGCTAGTCTCTTTTCTTTAAGAGACTAGGGAACTAGAATTTGGTTTCATCTGAAATTTCAGTCTGAAACTAGGTGAATTTTGCTTTCTTAAGTATGGTTAGCAGGTGTGACCCATCATTGTTTGCAAACGCTCCTTAGAAATGCCTCCAGACAAAGGAAATTCCTGAGTCTTGCTCTGTGAAAGATGAGGTGCCATCCTAGGCTGGGGGCTTCCCCAAGTGCATGACGCACTGGAAGCTGCAGAGCTTAAGCCACAGGATCCAGTGTACTTAAGGCGCCTTTTCAACTGAAAAATGGGGGGTGTGGGGGGAGATTTGTAGCCATTTTAAAGTAGTCTTATCCTCACACATTATGGGTGTTTTATTGTCTACACGCAGAGAATAACTAGCTGAACAGACTTTAGGTTAGTTGGCTAGTAGCCAAAATAGGAAATGTTTTAGATCCTATTCCCCTGATTTTCAAGTTCTAAAATGGACTGACTGGGTGGTCTGTTTCAGACATCTTCCCCTCCCTGCTCCCCCCACCTCCAACCCTTCACACACAAAGAGTTACACAGGAAAGAAGAAAAATAAAGGGATTTCTTTCTGGTCCTCAAATTCATTTGTGCCTGTGACTCTTGTCCCAGGAGAGACCCAGGAGTGCCCAGTGAATGTAACATTCCAAGTAGAAAAGCATTTTAACGTGTGTATTTAGAATGTGTCTGGAATTGTGTAAATATATACATAGATCTAGATTCTAAAAATATGAAAATATGAAGCAATACAATTTATGCAGTATCTGAATTGGGCTCAAAAAGGAAATCAAATGAGAAGCCGTCATCAAATCACAGTGCGGTAGAAGGTGCACCTGGTGTTTGGCTACAGCTCCATCTGCCATTGCTCTGTTTTCCCTGTGATCTAAGCCTGGAACTAGTGTGACAGGACCCTTTGACAGAGATATCCTTAGAAGGACCACTTCTAATGTCCACTTTCCATACCTCCCCATCAATTAAAAACCAGTGTGGTGAAAGATCAGGGGGGCGAGCTGGGGTCAGGAATTGGGTATGAGCTTTCCATGCCACAAATAATAGGGTCACTTCTGATTTTAAATGGGAATGTGAATTTGTTGTTTTTCAGCCTGTCATTATTTTTTGGAAGGAATTACCTATGTGTGGATAATATTAGTAAACTGAATGTAATATAAATAATGTATTTGGGGATTTGGAGTCACTAATCCAGATTGATTAGTTGCCTGCTAGAAAAAATTCATGTGGCCACAAGGATTTTTGGCACCTTTTCTCCCTGCAGCTTCCTCATTCTTTTTCTCTTCTTCAGGTTTTACAGAGCTCCGGGCAACTCTTTTCCCCCTGGCATTAGTTTGTCGTTAAGGAAATCTACTGGGATATCTCAAATAGGGATGGAGGGGAGGGGGTACTATTTGCTGCAGATTACTCTGCCCCATCTCAGTTGTGAATTTCTATACTTGGTTGATTTTAACCCAAAGGGAACCAGGGAGTCTCATATGGCTTATCCACAGGCATCATATGGTGAATATCCAAAAAGAGAAATGTAAGGATATTGTGGCAGGGCTCAGCAAAATAGGAATAGCTTTCCAACAATCTCTCCACGAAAGAAAGTCAGTGTTTGCTTAGATCTCTGTAGGTATTTTACAACCAGAGAGCTTCTCAGCCAGTAGCACTTGTAAACTCAGAGATGAACAAGAAGAAGGCAAATCACAGCTTCTGAACAGGTCAAATTAACAAAAGAGACTTGCCATTAAAAGCCTGACACTGAGCATCTGTTAAGGGAAAATCAGTTGTCCAAGTCACTTAAAGACTTGTACCTCAGTTTTCTCATAAGTAATTTAACAGATTGTTCTTAAGAATTTCTGGATAGGCCGGGTGCGATGGCTCACACCTGTAATCCCAACACTTTGGGAGGCTGAGGCAGGCAGATCACCAGGTCAGGAGATTGAGACCATCTTGGCTAACGTGGTGAAACCCTGTCTCTACTAAAAAAAAAAAAAATACAAAAAAATTAGCTGGGCATGGTGGTGGGCGCCTGTAGTCCCAGCTACTCGGGAGGCTGAGGCAAGAGAATGGCGTGAACCCAGGAGGTGGGGCTTGCAGTGAGCCAAGATCGCGCCACTGCACTCCAGCCTGGGCGACAGAGCAAGACTCTGTCTCAAAAAAAAAAAAAAAAAGGTATTGCTGGATATATTTGTGCTAGCTATTGCATATTTGCATATGTTAAGGGAGTACAGAGATAGAGCAGACATCCTGCTCTTGAGAACCTGACAGTCTAGTAAAAGGGAAAAGATACCATTTGTTCATTCATTCATTCAACACTCTAAGAATCAGGCATGTTCTGGGCATCACACTGAGCAAAACAGAAAATCCTGCTCTTAATTGAGCTTACCTTCTTGGGGAAGGAGACAGTCAACTGGTTAATACACATGTCACATGCCGAGTGGCATCAAACATTATAAAACAAAATAAGGCAATATAAGGGATTAAAGAAGGGAGGTTATGGGTACTGTCTTATAAAGGGTGGTAAAGGAAGGTCTTTCTGATGTGTTGACATTGAGTTAAGTCCTAATGAAGTCAAAGAAGTGAATTATGCAGATATTAGGGACTTTTATTCTAATAAGAGGGAACGTTAAATATAACAGCCCTGAGACATGCTGGAAGAACACTAAGGGGGTTGGTGTGGCTTGAAGAGTACAAACAAGGGAGAGAATAGTTGGAGATGAGTAGCAGGAAGGCAAATCATATTGGATCTTGTAAACCAGGGAAAAGATACGGCACATCCTTGAAAACCCATCCTCTGGAAGAATGCACATATGAGTCCATTCATTTCTCAATACAGTAGATATGTCCTGAGCCCCTACACTGTGATAGTCACTGTTCTAGATACTGAGTTTTCAATGGGAAGCAAAGTAGACAGAGTTTAGTGTGGAGTTGTACACAAAGGCCTAATTCATAGCATTGTTAAGGAATGAGACTCTTTGATTTGTCATGGCAATATCTTTTAGTACCTCCAAAGGTTTTCCCTCATGCATGTATTACTAAAAGCCAAGTTACTTGCATGGAATAATATTTGGTTTCACGTACCCAATTGTGTAAACAATTATTTTTCAAAAGGGAGGTCTAAATCTGTGGAGTTTCAGCTTAACCCTGCTCTTGTGACCCCATTAGATTATAACCCCCATGTCTCACATATATTCACCATGAAGGTGGATATTGTTCCTTAGTAGTTGCCAGATGTAGCACAATGGTGGCTCACGCCTGTAATCCCAGCACTTTGGGAGGCCGAGGCAGGTAGATCAATTGTGGCCACGAGTTTGAGACCAGCCTGGGCAACATGGCAAAACCCCATCGCTACTAAAAATACAAAAATTAGCTGAGCGTAGTGGTGCGTACCTGTAATCCCAGCTACTCGGGAAGCCGAGGCAGGAGAATAGCTTGAAACCAGGAGGAGGAGGTTGCAGGAAGCCGAGATTGCACCACTGTACCCCAGCCTGGGCAACAGAGCAAGACTCTGTCACCACAACCCTCCAAGATTCTGTCACCCATACCCCTCCACCCCCGCAAGAAGAAAAAAACCAAGATGCCAAGTTAAATTTGAATTTCAGATAAACAATGAATAATTTTTTAGTATTGCATGAAATATACAAACAAAGTATTCATTGTTTATCTAGACCAAGTTTTGTATTTTATCTGGCAAGCAGTTGTAATTCTCCACATACTCCTGTGGAGGTTACATAGGCAATAGTAACAGCAGTGTATGAGAAGGTTTGATTAGTCTGCGATGATTTCACTGATCACAAAAGGCCAAACCACTGGAATTTCACCCACTGAAAATGAAATCTGGGAAGAGTACTACAAAGTTCTAGTGACTTGGCTGCTTAAATTCCATTCCTCCCGCATCTGCTGGTACCTAGCCCAGTAGTTTTCTTGGAACAATAAACCACTTGTGAGGCACAGTCAATAGGTACAATATAATAGTTGAGAGCCACTCAGCCCATGAAAGTGAGTGTATAAGTTTAATTAGTCGTATATTAATAGAGTTAGCCACTGGGACACTATGTGAGCACATACATCCAGTCACTGACAGACCATTTACTCATGAAAGATGATGAAAACAGGAAATCAGTCAAATAATAGAGCATTTGGAATTCGCACATTCAAAGGTGAAGTAGAGAAATGGCATTTCTGATAAACTTGAAAATAGAAGGGGCCATATCTTTTATGTGCAATATGGAATGATAAATGTATATGTTTTCATTTGTAATTGGGACAACTTTGCTAGGTATGACAAATCTTGTTTGAACATGTTAAAGAAATATAGTATAACCTTTGAATCCTCCTACTTTTAAAAAAAGAGTAATGTTCACAGATTCAAAGAAAACAATTTTTGAAATAGAGTTAAACTGTATTGGGCTTAGAGGCAGATAATAACAAAAATAATTATTTTTGATGATAATAATCATAATAGTAGCTCACATTCATTGTGGACTTTCTGTGTGCCATTATGTTAGTTTGGGTCCTCCAAGAATAATATGTCCTGATAGGATTAGATGTGCAAGAGATTTATTGGGGCAATATCTATAAAATATAAAGGGGGACAGAGCAAGAATAGGTTGAGAGAACCTTTAGGCTGCAGTACAATTCTGACAGGTGGGAAAGGAGGAGGGAAGAATGAGGGATTGGGTTGGAAGAATGCCAGAGCTCTCACTCCCATTGCCTAGGCTGGAGTGCAGTGGCATGATCACGGCTCATTGCAGCCTCAACCTCCCAGACTCAGGTGATGCTCCCACCTCAGCCTAACAAATAACTGAGACTACAGGCACACACTACCAAGCCCAGCTAATTTTTTGTATTTTTAGTAGAGACAAGGGTCTCACTATGTTGCCCAGGCTGGGTTCAAACTCCTGGGCTCAAGAGATCCACCTGCCTCAACCTCTTAAAGTGCTGGGATCACAGGTGTGAGCCACTGTGCCTGGAGTAAGCTTCTAAGTAAGTTTTGGCCATGCCAATGGAGAGTCTCTGAGCTTCAGTCCCCCGTTGGAAGAATTCTGTGTTTTATAGGAATGGGTCTATGTTGGTATCCTCCCCCTCAGTTGTTGGCTGGAAACAGCCTGGAGGAAGTGTGGCCTTTAAGCAAATGTGGTGGTGAATTCAGAGGAGCAGCCCTGCTAGGCAACCATGTTCCTTCCAACAGGTGATCAAGGTGGCCCATTTTTACTCATGACCACCAGAGCCATGCACTGTGCTGAGTTCTATATTCATGATCTTATATCATCTTATGGAGATAGGTGCTATTAGTGTGCCCATTTTACAGATTAGGAAACTGAGACACAAAGAATTTAAGTAGCTTGCCCACAGTCAAGAAGGCATAAGGGTATTCAAACTCACTGTAAGTCCAGAGTCTTAACTGCTTAACCATGACATTGTATTAGAGAAAGAATGGAATTCAAACTCTGGTTCTATAATGTATTGACTGTATAAATTTGAACAAGTTATTTAAACTCTTAGACTTTTATTTTCTTATGTATAAGGTGCGATGTCATCACCTTCCCAGGAAATGTGTTTTCGTTGCTGTTTTGTTCTGAGCACAAACAATGTTAGTTCCTTTTCCTTCCTCTTGTTTTGCTCTCATCTGGGATCGTCATCTCTTCCTTTATTTCTTATCTCATCTTCCCAGGTATCTGCCTCAGCCTTGTTCAGGCACCCACAGGCTTAACTATGTCCTCAGAACTAACAGGACTGTTTCTGTGTGGATTATATGTCTGGATGTAGATATGTGGAAAGTGCAGAGCACTTGCAGCAATCCATCATAGATAATAAAATGTAGCTCACCTTCTCTCTCATCCACCTCATTGCCTCATAGACATGAACCAGGTGCCAGGGGACATCTTGTTTTTTAAGTTTTCATTGTTGTTGTTGTTGTTTGACAAAATAACATTTTTATAGAAAAATTACATTCTTATTTTTTTATGAACACTCTTTGTTCTTTTTTTCTACAGTCTCAAGTATTATGAGTATATGGTACTTTAATAGATATTTTTAAGCAATAGACTAAATTTTCATTTGATTTTTCTGCTGGAGGTGGAGACTATAAAATGAGGTTAGTTGCAAGGTATTTATACCAGATGCCATTATGTTTGTTAGATGGCATAAAACAATTATGATTGCCAATAAATTTGAAAGTGTTTCACTTGCAAAAGATGTAGGAGTGTAGTTTTATTGAAAACATAAAATGTTTCTTTTTATTCCCCATTTTTTGTGCAGTACAATAGAAATTTGCGCCCCATTCCTTTCATTTTAGATTTCTGAATTATTTAAAAGAATTGGTTAATTCTCCATTTCAAGTGAGCAAGACAAAGTTCATTAGGATATCTGGTTCCTAGCAGGTCCCACATTCACAGATCATGTTCACTCCATAGAGAGGTTTATCTTCTTTTAAAATTGCAAACGCTGCCCAAACTGAAAGCTGAAGTTTAATGCATCATTACAGCTTTGAAGTCTAAGTAAGATCGTAAACAATAGGAAGAAGGAAAACGAAGCACCTTGTTGTCCGAGCTTGAGCCAGTTCTAAAAGTAGCAGTGCAGAACGTCTGTGTCCTTTCAGTTCTAGTGGATTTGCAACACAATATCATGGAAGGCATGCAAGTAAACCTTAGCGCATCCTGGAGGAGTAGTTACCAACTGGTGGTCCTTGAAGGGAGCCAGAGGAAACATCTTAAAAGAAATTATGCATTTTTCCCCTTAGATAAAGCTGCACTGGCTGAAGATTTTTGCTTCTGTCTTTATGCTTGTGAACTCATGGGTTCTCATACTTACAGAGACTCCGGCAGTTATAGTTTGGATTCATTCAATGAAAGGTGGGGGAGTGATGAATTATCTATTACTTAGTAAAGATGGTAAATTAAATACTTTGAGAAGCTAGCCCTACGAGAGGAAATGATTACAAGTTGTCCTTAATGGTGAGAAGATACAGAAGCCTGTGCTGTAGACCACTGGTTAATAGCCTTTAACTTTCTCTTAGGGAAGACGAGGAAAGAAGAGAAAAGCAGGTGCTAGGAATAGCCAGTTGAGACTGGTTGTTGCAGGTGCTACCCGTCATCTCCATTAATGTACCCCTTTCCACTGTTCTTTGAGCAGATATTGTTGAATTCAGTTCTATCTGAACAGAATTGATAGGCTGATGTGGAAAGCAGATCAGAGTAGGAGACTCAGGTAGTACTTCTCTATGTAAATTGACTAGGAAATCATAACTTTGAAACAAAAGATTCTAACAAAGTTTCCTAGCTCAATCACATGTAAATGTGTAGAACATTTGAATTTTGGGCTCTGATCTCTGTGGGTTTTTTTCTGTGCATTCGTAAGAGAGGCATGAAAATTGACTGGTCAAATAATACTATGTACTATAAACTTTAGATTGCTTGAATATGTTAATTTGATGTAATAATTCTAAGACATAGAGGATGAGGAAACTGAGGCTCGGAAGTTGAGGCACATGTTCGTGATCAATAGCAAGTGAGTTCCTGCTTCATCTTTCCTGGGAGAACCTTGAGAATAAAGAGGGATAACGGATAGTGGTGTGCTTTGAAATGTTTTGTACTCAGCAGCTGTAATAACCTCAAATAATTTGTATTGTTAGGTTTTCAATGTGTTGATTGTATGTTCTGTCCCCCTACCCCAGGGAAAGTGTAGACTTGAGGTCAGGGAATAACAATGGCATATGACATATAAGTATGGTGACATAATGTCATATGAAACACTACATAATACATGTATTATAGTGTTACATACATTATGTATTACATTATTGAGTAAATGTATTATGTATTATGTTACAATGTGTAATCTCTAGTCCTTATTATCTATTAGGATTTTGACTGAACACCAGCCAATGAAAATAGTAAATGTCACAATATGCTGAAAGTGAAGCCAGTGAGAGAGGGTCTGCAGAATCCCACATTTTCCTCAGGATACCTCGCAAACCATGGGTGACACATGACCACCTGACATCGGTACCAAGTGAGGGAGAATGCATTATTAGAAATAAACATTTTATCGGCTGGACGCGGTGACTCAAGCCTGTAATCCCAGCACTTTGGGAGGCCGAGACAGGTGGATCACGAGGTCAGGAGATCGAGACCATCCTGGCTAACACGGTGAAATCCTGTCTCTACTAAAAAATACAAAAAACTAGCCAGGCGAGGTGGCGGGGGCCTGTAGTCCCAGCTACTCGGGAGGCTGAGTCAGAAGAATGGCATGAACCTGGGAGGCGGAGCTTGCAGTGAGCTGAGATCCGGCCACTGCACTCCAGCCTGGGCGACAGAGCGAGACTCCGTCTCAAAAAAAAAAAAGAAAAAAGAAAAAGAAATAAGCATTTTTTCAAAAGACTTCTTATTTTTAAAAGATACAATATAAATATAAATGGAAGCTCCAGTAATTTCTTTCGGCACCCCTAATTTGTGTTTTGAGGAGACCACTATTCTAGACTATGTGCTCCCTGAGGGCAGAAACTAGTGTTTGTATTATATTCCAAACATAATGTCTGGCACTCAATAAATATTTTAGGGTGAGTGAATGAGTAAATGGGTAAGTGAGTGAATCTTGTCTTCAGGAGTTTAAGTCTTTTAAGGGGAAAGTAATACATGATCACAGGTTATTCCCCTCCTTCCAGTTGATCTTAATTGTACATGTATTTATTAATATATAATCCCTGTGCCAGGCAGTGGGCATAGCCACATAAATGAGATACCAACCCCATGCTCCTTGAGTACATATTCTAGCAAGGGATACAGATATTTAGGCATAAATATGATTGCGTAAAATGTGATTGTGATCTCCTAAAGTTATTTGGATGGTGTTTGGGGCACATGGTGGAGGTACAAGTGATAAAGGCGCTAGGCAAGAAGCGACAAAAGTAAAGTTAGAAGTGTTCAGCGAAGAGCTTGTTCGGTATTTGACCTCAATGCTGAAGTGTATACATGTTCCTAGATGTTACTTAGGGCTTTCTTGCTCCTTTAAATCAGCTCAAACCCACCATTCCACAACCTGAGGACATCTAAAGCCTATCCCAGGATTTCTGTGCATTTCTGGGGATGCTTACAGCAAAAGTTCTCTTCTAACTGTCAGTTCCTGCACCTGCTGAGTTAGTTTACTTTATACATCTTCCCCCAAGCCATACAATGCTCTTTTCCATGTCCTGTGCCCATATGCTGGGTTGAGCACCTTCTCTATATTTCTGTCTGATGTACCTATAGAAATTATGGGTACAGCTGGCTTTGGTGAAGTTGTAGGAGGGCGAGTTTGGACACTTCGGTGGTGTCTAAGAACATACTAACCGCATCACATTGATTTTAAACAATTCTGTTTTTAAGAGCACTTAGGTCACTCTGCCATGTTACCATTGCCTTCTCTTCCTCCCTCCCTCTGTTTGAGCCTCTCCTTGTTCTTGTTTAGTTTTCCTTGAGCCTTGCAAATTTATGTTCTTGGGAATCTCCTTTTTAAATAAGAAATGTGCCATCAAGATATTTTCCCAATCAATGGATTCTGGCACTCTTGACAAAATGATAGATGGGATTTACAGTTTCTATGTGTATGAGAGGGAAGATGCAAAGTCCTTGTTAAACAAAAGGAACATTATGGGTAAAGGCCTAGGGGCAGAAAGGACCCAGCATGTAAAGCTGTGGCTTGGCTAGGACATAGTGTTTCTGAACAGTTTCAAATACGCCAGTCATATCATGTTGAATTCTTGGATGGCCAGTCACCCAGCGTGTTTCCCTTGGAATGAAGCTTGCTGACTGACTGGCTGACAGCTAGAAAGCATCCATAAATGAGAGATGGAGATGAAATTAAAATGTGACTTCTTTGGCATCCACCTTTCGAACCTAGGCCTTCCCCACTTTACTCTAATTCAATTTAGTAGATGTTGGATGGAAACTAATACAGTTAAAAAGAACTTCATGTAATCTCACTAACATTCTTAGAACATGATGCTCAAGGTTTTCTGGTCAAGGATATTTGCATTTGCATTTATAGAATAGTTAAGAGCCAGAATTCTATGCATGTGAGAAGTCCTTGCTTTGAGAATGACATTTCCAAGCTGTCAAAATCTAATGTGCTCAAAGCTCAAACCAAAATTGCTTTTTATTCTGTAAATATTGAAGGGAAGGCTTAGAATGGCACCAGTGAAGTTGCTAGCCAGGGTACTAGCCTACTGAGTTGGAATCAGAAAAAGTCCATTTGTTGGGTTTAAATTATAATACAATACAAACCTGAGGGATGCAGTGAAAAAGTAGGACGAGTGGTCACATTCCCACATTTTCCTGCTGGCCACTTGGTCACTTTGACACAGTTTACTAGAGAAGTTTGATTTGCAGGTCTGTAAGCACAGTACATGCATCTTTATTACATGACTCTTCTCATCTCCAATTTCTTAATGTTGACATTGAATTACAAAAGTCTTCACACAAAATCTTCACATATTACATTCACTCATTCAACCAATATTTATTTATTAAACATCTGCTGTGTGGCAGATACTGCTCCAGGCATTAGTCACAAGACTGATGAAGCACAGAAAAGTGAAGTGTCATGCGTCCAATAACAGATTCATTGTAGAACTGAGAGCCTTGATGTTCGGTTCCTTGTCCAGCTTGCTTGCTTCTACATTTCTACTCTGCTCTTCTTACACTTGCTATTTCACCAAAAAATATAAATAAATAAACTGGAATCAAAAAGTTACCTGAAAGGCAATTAAAATCATTCTTTTCATTTTCTTTTTCTTTTATTTTTTATAATTTTTTCTTTTTTTTGAGACGGTGTCTCGCTGTGTCTCCCAGACTGGAGTGCAGTGGCACGATCTCGGCTCGCTGCAAGCTCCACCTCCCGGGTTCACGCCATTCTCCTGCCTCAGCCTCCTGAGTAGCTGGGACTACAGGCGCCCGCCGCCATACCCGGCTAATTTTTTGGATTTTTAGTAGAGACGGGGTTTCACCGTGTTAGCCAGGATGGTCTCGATCTCCTGACCTCATGATCCACCCACCTCGGCCTCCCAAAGTGCTGCGATTACAGGCGTGAGCCACCGCGCCCGGCCCATTCTTTTCATTTTCCAGTAAGTTGTAAAGTTTATTGGAAAGTCATTTGTGTAGGATTTTGAATCAGTTTAACACAGTTTTCATATTACGTTTGTGTGTGTGATTTTCTGAAAAATGCCTTTAAAGGCAGACATTAAGTGGATTGTGAACTCCATGAAAGCAAGGATTGTTTTTCTTTTTTACTCACTGTTTTCTCTTTAGTACAGTGCCTGTCACATAGTATGTGTTCAATAAATATCTACCATAAATGCAGAACTGAATGCATTTCCTATGCTTCGCTATATCCCTGTTGTCTGGTGCAGTGTGTGCAGCGTGAGCTCTCTTATGAGTCTGCTGCTGGTAAGATGGTGAACAGTGCCGTCTGTATTCAGTGGGCTTCTGTGTAGAGCATGTCATTCCCAGTCCATCTCCTCTGCAGAACTCGATATTCGGTACTTAAGTGTCCAGTCCAGCAGCTTTTAGTTTTCCTTGCTATGTTGGGGTGAGTGCCTCTGGTACCTGGAGGCCCCCAGGCTGCAGACACAGCAGGATGGTTTCGAGCAGGGTGTGAAATGTTTGCTGCCAGTGAGGGAGAAAGGTTTGCCTTGGCTAGGGGTAGCAGGATTTCAGGCTTCACATCTGGGTCTTCCCTCTACGTCACCACCACCATCCTCATATGCCCACATCCATCAGCTGTCCTAAGTGCAGCACTTTTGACGGAAAATTGTATACGAGGCAGAGGTAGCTGTAACTAGTTAAAGTGTGAGAGAAATACTCGTTCCATGGCAAAGCTAACTGACATGAAGGGATCTTTGCGCTGAGAGAGATTCAGCAAAGGGAGACCGGAGTAAATTAGGAGTGGGCTCTGGGTTAGAGTTGAAGCAAGAACCTGTGTGAAAGGAAAGGCAATGTCCGCCTCATATTTCCTAGCAGACATAAAAGACATGGTGTCTCTCTTGCTCAGTCTTTTTCATGATCTTATTGGGTTCAGAACATGGGTAAAGTTCTAAGTGATACGTTGGATAGTTCTCTCGGGCGGAACTTTGTTGAAAGGAAGAGTGTGGTCCTCTCTTTGGAGCTTGGCAAGTGCAAGGATGGGAGAGAAAGGGAGACTCTACCTTGACTCTACCACTCACCTAGCTGTGAAACGCTTTCAGAACAGAAACACTTACTAATTGTAACTGGCCTTAGGAAGGGTACCTGACCTCCTGTGCCTCAGTTTCCTCATCTGTAAAATGGTCACGAATGCTTCTTGCCCTTCTTTGCTCCCAAGGATTTAGTAAGGATTAAATGATATGATATATCCAAAAGCACTTGGTGAACAATCAAGCCATATATAAAATGAGCTATTATAATAATTTCGAGTCATTAGGAATTCCTTCATTTCTATCCCAGATCCCCTGGACAGTGCTAGGAAACCAGTGAATATATGGCATATTTTCTTTTCAGCCCAGCAGTACTCATTTTCAGGTTGAATATGGTAACAAATCTGTTTCATAAAAAATGCACACTCCTCTCTTAGGGGGAACATTCTTTCCATTCAGCACACCAGTGCCCCCCCCGTGACTGCAGAGTCCTCAGCTACTGAAAGGTGTGTTTCTGTGTTTACTGCGATATCACTTTCACCCCCTATTCTGAACAGATCTGGCATGCTAAGATTTTCAAACATAATCATTAAAAGTATAAGCATCCGAAATTACCTCAAAGAGCCAAAACAAATAAATACAACACTGAATAAATGATACTCCAGTTGATCCAGAATACACTTAAGAAACCTTTAGACTGCGTTAGTGTATCAGTATTTGACTTCAGATTGACCCGTTTATTCATTCTTAAACTCCCTTGAATCTCCAGGCTTTTTTCTTATTTGCCTTGAGTATATTCTCCCCATTGACATTCAGATCACTTTGAATTGGCTTTTACTTAGGCTTTTCTTTTTTGGAGACAATCAGCTCAGAGACAAAATAGGCTCCAACCACAAAGATATTTTGGTAAATAGATACATTTTATTAGTTGCTGAGGGCTGTAGGAACACAGTAGTCCCAAGTAATTCTGTGTATTTGGTGATCTTAAGAGGAAATATTAGTGTCCTCTTTCTTAAGCCACTGGTCTAAAATACCTGTCAAGCGTAAGATTTAAATCCCTGACAAATTATTTCTAAGATTTTAGAAGAAATTTCTAAGTACCTTGTGATTCCACCTCTTATCTCTGCTTTTGAGCCTCCATTTCTACCCCCTCACCATAGTCCTTACCCACCTGTAACTTTAAGACATCAAAGTTCACTTTAAAAAAGAAAAAAATAATAAGGTTCATAGAAAGAAACCCTCTACATATATTGGGAGGGCTAAGACAAGTATGTTTCTCTTTTCATGCATTTTTCTGGTTGAACTGAATTCTTTCACCTCCTCTTAGAATTAAATCTTTGACTATGCCCAGCTAGAAGTACAGCAGAATGGGTAAAGTCCAGTCATTCCCAAGACAATTTTTTTGGTCTGTGGTACCTGCAGAGGAGATTCTTACTTATAATGTGAAGTACATGGCATAAATTGGTGGCGAACAGCTTCCTTTTGTTGAATGGTTCATTTATTTCACTGGCCTAATGAAAGTTATATGAACCACAGTGAATCACAACAATTACCAGTTTAATTCATTTTTACCCTGTGTTTATTTAAAAGGTTTGCTCTATAAATATAGGACCTGTAGATAAAAGGTTTCTAAGAAAATCACTCTCTTTTCAAGATGTTTTCATTAGTTGGTATTCATTTAAGTGGGTTCTACTCTGCATACCATTAAAAGTATGTGTAAATGTTTTTATTGGTTTCTTCCCTATCTTCCACTTTTATATTTCCTCTATAAGAGGCAATGCCATTAACCTTAGCAGTGCTGAGTGTGATTGTCTTTCGATCAGCCCCATCATTGCAAACCACTGATCCATAGCTTACATTACTTAAACCACTGGTTCCTAAACAGAAAAATAGCCCCATTACCTTCCTTGGAATGGTGATAGGCTGTCTGAAAAGTCCTTTGAAAAAGAAGAGTGAGCAAAAATACTCCCTACTTCCTTTGAGAATAGTCCTTTCTTTGATATAAATGTTGCAGTAGTAGTACCTGAGTTTCCTATTTTAACTCTACATGAAACATTTATTGAGTGTCTGCTGTGTTCAGGGTGCTGTTGAAGACACATGGCTATAGAAACATGTTTTGGATGCAGTCCTTTAAGAGCCATACTTTTCTATGCAGGTGATAGGCAGGTTTGCACCTAATAACAATGCAGGGTAAATATGCTAAGTACTCTAACAGTGAAACAAAGTATTCTGAGAATGTGAAAAAGAGAATGCTTTAATTCAGACTTTAGGACAGGAAGCAGAACGTTAGATTTCAACCAGCAGAGAAGGATGAGGAGGATAGAGAAAGAGGTCCAAAAAAATAAAATAGCACCCCCAAAGGCATAGTGTGGTCTGAAAGTTTATGATGAGCTTGGATAATCGCCAAGTAGTGTGGTATGGCCTTTGCAAGGGTAAAATGAGGGGATGGAGGTAAGGCATTCATGCTTTAGTATAACTGATACGGTTTGGCTCTGTGTCCACCCAAATCTCATCTCGAATTGTAATCCCCACATGTCGAGGGAGGAAGGAGCTGTAATTCCCATGTGTCAAGGGAGGGAAGTGATTGGATTATGAGAGCAGTTTCCCCCATGTTGTTCCCATAATAGTAGGTGAAGTCTCATGAGATCTGATGGTTTTATAAATGGTATTTTCCTGTGCTCACACACACTCTCCCTTGCCCACCACCATGTAAGATGTGTCCGCTTCCCCTTCAACCAGGATTGTAAGTTTCCCGAGGCCTCCCCAGCCATGCAGAACAGTATACCTCTTTTAAAAAAAAAAAAAAAAAGTATACCTCTTTAAAAAAAAAAAAAAAGTTACCCAGTCTCGGGTGGTATTCTTTATAGCAGTGAGAAAATGGACTCACATACTAAACTTTTAGATTCTCCTTGCAGCATAAAACAAAGAAACGATCAGTTCACCTTTGGCCACGAACTCACTGTCACCAGAGCTTGTCTTAACCCAATTCTATAGTTCAACCAATCAGAATGTTGGTAGAAAATGCATTAAATCAGGAACCCAGTAAACAAGCTTCTATTCCTGACTCAGCCATTAACTGGCTGTGATTTTGGATAAATAACTGTTTCTCTCTGAGCCTTGGTTTACTTTTGTAAATTGGAGATAATAATACTACCTACCTCATGGCTGTTGAGAGTCTTAAATGAGACCATGCCTCAAAGGTGTTTAGCAGGGTCCTCAGCATATAGCCATACTCAAAAAGTAGAAACAACTTAAAAATGTTTTTATACTTCATTGCCCATCTTAAACTGGACTTTATTTTACTTATTGATAACTTACAACACGCTGGGGGAAATGTCCCTGTGTTCAAAATGACTGCAATAACTTGGAAAATAAGATCCTATTTATTTCCTTCCCAATAAAAGTCATTCTAAAATACTGCTCACTTGTATTTGTAGAATAGTTATTTTGAAATTTTTGAGACCTGAACTTACGAAATGTACTTTCATGCATTTCTAAAATAATTGTATACTAGATCTCTTTTCCATTGCTTGACAGTTGTTCATGAGGGTTCCGAGTTTATGGAAGCTTAAAAGAAGTTGATCTTCTCTAGTTGCATTCAAAGTGCTGAATTTTTCCTTCCCTGACAGATTCCCATCTAGTATCAAAAGACTCTAAAGATCCCTCAAATCACTGTGGGCATTTAGTGCCATTCCAGCAATTTTGCATCTTGATCTTTTCATTGATTAGAATTTTACCTTCCTTTTCAATCTTTTGAACTCTCCTCTGAACTTGGAAGACTCAAGTGTTTGAAATCGTGATCTGGGTCTATCTTAGGCTATCCAGGAGAGAGCTTTCACTTATGTTTCCAAAATGGGGCCACTACCTCTTTAATTTTTCTTTTTAATTTAATCTCAATGTCTGTAGAAGAAAAGCTTTCACTTAAAGCACAACCTTTATGAAAAGCATTTTTGTTAAAGGGAAATCTTAATGGGAAGAACTGTAGATAACAAATTTGAGGAAAATGTCTGGCAACACAGACTTCTGCAAGTTTGAGGCTTTTGGTGAAATCTCAAACAGTCCAAATGGAAAATTACCCAGTCTGTTTCCTCAAGATAGACTTGTTTGTACAGCGACTCAGAGTTTAAATGGCTGAACAGTAGGTACACACACTGTACTTATAAGCTGTGTTTGTATTACAATGCTGTGTTTTTAACCTCCTTTTAGTTTGGAACACAAGCTGGTTAATGTCTTAGTTCTGTGCTTCCTGGATTATTGGTGAATAGCTAAGTTGTATTTAATAAACAGAAAGAAAGTAACAAACAGGCCAGTACCTTCACTGAGAAAACCTCTCATCTCTGAGGTTTTTACTTCTGTTTCTTATGCAGAATATTTTAAAATTACATATTGTTTTATACTCGTGAGATCAAAGAGTTTTCAAATATCTGAGGGTTTGTGAGTATATCCATATTTTTGAGAGTCCCAATGAAGTTTCTGGAACTTACAAAAAACTCATCCATGAGCTGACCAGGTCCTCTCAAGGAGCAAATCAACTGAGGATGACATTTAAAAAAATTTTTTTAACTTGTTTCAACAGTTATTTTCCACATTTCCACAGTAGTTATCATGCTTACCAGTAAGATACAGTTCATCTCTGGATCATATTTTATGTGTTTTAGGCAATAGCAATGATAGCTAACAATTATACTCTAGAGTTTTACAAAACACTTTCCTATGCATTGTCTCATGGGATACCTTACAGATCTTCTAAGTATAATTTTATGATATTCCAACAGATCTATGCCAATTTCACTAGAGTATGAGTAATAAGAATATTGAATTTTTAAAAATTGACACCTGTCTGAGATTTTTAAGAACAAGGCCATTTAGAAAATTAGATTTCAAGAACTCTAAATACTTACTTACACAAAAATATTACAGAAAGTGCCATTAAGCATGGCTGTGTCTATATGTTCATACATAGCCCACTGAGATTTATTTAAAATAATTCTCTACAATGATTAATCCATTACAACCAATTTTATTTTAGTTCTTTCTCATGAAAATAGTCTATTAAAATTATAGTCTTTCTAATTACCCAGTATACATATACACATATATGTGTGTGTATGTATGTATGTACACATGTATACACACACACCATATGTAAGCTAGCTATATATGTGTGTGTGTATATATATGTATATATACACACAAACCCATATGTAAGCTCGGTGTATATGTATGTGTGTATATATATGTATCTGTACACATAGAGATACATACACATGTATAAACCTCCATTTTTATAAAGATTGATGGCTTACAAGAATACATACAGTAAGAAAATATAAACAAGTAAAAACTGAGAATTAGGAAATGTGTAAATTAAAGTAGAAAAGGAAAATCAGAGAAAAAAATTGGACAAAGGTTCTACCATATGGTTCTACATAGTTAATAACGTTGAGATATAAGTTTGGTTCTGAATTTCCTGGCAGCCAAAGGAAAAAGAGAAACATACATGATTAATCATGTGGTTCTCATTACCCATGAGAAAATACATACCAGTTCCTCAAGGGAAGGAAGCTTTCCCTGGCGCTTAGTTGTGATGTAAATTTCTCACATAGAACTTCAGCAGGAGGACACCCAGAGATATGCTAACAGTCAGTGCTATTCAAGTAGATAGAATAAAGGGTTTGGGAAGATAGCTTCTTTTAGGACCCACTACCTAGAAGCTGAGAATCTAATACAAAAGTGTAACTCAATAAAAGTGATTCTGAATGATCCATGAAAGTAACTTACTGCCAATCCATCAGGACTTTTATAAGAGCTGGAGAAATTCACATCATGAAATTTATAAATCCTGAGAAGCAAGTAGGTCTCATAGTCCTTGGATGATTTTAAATATTTCTCACAGCCAAACTGATTAAAGCTGAGCCACAGACAGTCACATTGATGTTTTTTAAGAACTGATATTTTCTTAAGGACTTGACTTTACAGAGTAAACAAACAGGATTGGCCTTACAAGGTAAAAACTGAAGCTCCTGAATATAGGAAAAGCAAGCATTTACCCTTGTGGTTATTTTTTAAAGTGCTTTTTAAAAATTCCTCTCATTATCTTCCCTTAATAGATTTCCTAAAGATTTATTTAACAGGGTATAATGTCTATTGTTATTTAAAGAGAAATGAGGTTTAGAATGCAGGGCTTTTTTTAAGAGAGTATGAACATGCTGATTTAATTCACCTCCAAACAGAAATGATTGACATCAGAGTCTTGCCTGAAAGCAGTTTCTCCTCTGGAAAGAACTTTGGGTTCTTCAAGGGGAGTGAAATGGTAGGTTCTGTCTGAGCCAGGTCACCTAAAAAAGCAAACAACAATGCTGTTTCCTAAGGTGGTTGTTGGCAGCACTTAGCCACTGCTGACCTGGTAACCTTTTCTTTGAGTCTCATCCATAGCTGTCCTCTGAGAGAGAACTTTCCCATTTACAATATTACTTGGACACACTACTGTTGCTTAGGACCAAAAGGGTTATTTACACAGGGGAGACAGTGGCAGGTGTGAAGGTATGTGTTGTGACAACTGCCCTTTCCCCATGCAGTGGGCAGAGTTTCTCTTTTGACCTCGTTCATTCGTAGCAGAGAAGTGTGGGCTAGGACCTATATCATCTCCTAGTTCTAAATGCTCCGGATGGGTACTCTACAGAAGTCTTGGTCATACAGAAACTATATGGAATGCAGTCATGTTAAGAAATTGTTAAGCCGTTGATCGTGATATTATACTATTAAACATAACAGTACAAAAAGAGGGTTTTGTTCTCCAAATAGCTAATTCATAGCTACAGTTATTTTTTTAGTGTACAACCTCAGATTTATTTCATCAGAGAGCAACTGGGAGGTCCCAGGACAGTGACTAAGCGGGAATATGCAGCAATGACGAGTAAAAGCTTAGTTTCTAAGAATCTCAGTTTTTGTGGAAATCCCCTTTAGACTAATGATAGAAGAGAAAACATGTGGTGTGTGTTGGGTAGATCATTCCCCAACAGGATGTTTTATTTTTTGTGTTTAGTCTTCGTCCATAGTAACAATTATAATGAATGCATCAAAAATAAAGCCTGCAGACCTTGTGACCTATCTTGTAATCAGCACAAATTAGTTTTAGGGCAGGAAAATCCAGCTGCATATTAGTTTTATTAGATGTTCCCAAACATTTTATTGCAATATTTTGGAAAAAACATCCACAAACAAACCTAAGTTTTCAATGTGTTTCCTATTCAATATGTATTTTGTTTTGAAGGATAATTAGATTGTATGTTTATAATTCCTTTGTTCTTAATTCATCAAAATGCCACCTTTTGGGAAAATAATTTCAGCATAGGAAAATTACTCTTTTTTTCACCAACCTGCTCTTAGAAAGGGAAATGTATCTTTAGTACACCCCCCACCTCCCAAAAATGTTCTCCAAATTCTAAAAATGCTTTTATAAGTTCAAACCGTTACTCCTCATTTGGTTCTAATGATATTGAAATGGTTTTTCCTATTTTGAGGGTCACAATTACTACTGTTAATCGAATGGCGAAATGATCTGTGCACTGTGTCTGCTTTTCATCTTCATTCTCTTTTTATTGGTGAGGAAACTGAGGCTCAAAGAGATTAAGTACCTTGCACAGGTCAAATGGCTTCTAAGAGGCAGAATATAATCATTCCTTCTCTCAATATTCAGCAAATATTTAATGAGCACCTACTTTATTCCAGATACCTTGGTAGTTGCACAGGATACATCACTAAATAATAAAATCCCTGCCCCTCAAGGAGCTTACGTTCTAGTTGATGGAGACAGATAATTAAAATATCAATGAGAAAAGTATCTAGTGCATGAGATGGTAATAAGTGCTATGGAGAAAAATTAAGAAAGAAAGAGGAATAGGGAGTCCAGAGTAGTTTTGGTTTGAAAGGCAATGATGGCCACAAACACATTGCTAAGAAGTTGACATTTGAATAAGACTTACAAAAGGTGAGGGAGTGAGACATGCAGATTTCCTGGGGGAAGACTAGTCTAGATGGAATGAAGACAGCAAGGTGAGTAGGAGAAGAGGAACTCAGGTAAAAGCCTGGGGCCATTCATGCAGGACAGTGGCTCTCTGACTTCAGCAGCATAAGAATCACTTGGAAGTCTTGTTAAAACACAGATTTCTGGGCACTACCCTTACAGTTTCTGATTGAGAAGTTTGCATTTCTAACAAGGTTCCAAGTAATGCCAGTGCCACTGCTCCGGGACCACACTTTGAGATCCACTTAAGCTCTTAATAACATGAATGCCATTTGCAGGAATTGAGAATAGGAGAAATACAATCTCTTTATGCTGTTCGGAGTACACTGTAGGAGACAAGGGCAGAAGAAGGGAAACCAACTAGGGTTCTACTACAGTAATCAAGATAAGAGATCAGGGTGACATTGGCCAGGCACAGTGGCTCACACTTGTAAACCCAGCACTTTGGGAGGCCAAGGTGGGCCAGATCACTTGAGGCCAGAAATTCGAGACCAGCCTGGCCAACATGGTGAAACCCCATGTCTACTAAAAACAGAAAAATTAGCTGGGCGTGGTGGCACATGCCTGTAATCCCAGCTACTCAGGAGGCTGAGGTAAGAGAATTGCTTAAACTAAGGAGACGGAGGTTGCAGCGAGCCAAGATGATGCCAGTGCACTCCAGCCTGGGCAACAGAGCGAGACTCCATCTAAAAAGAGAGAGAGAGAGAGAGATCAGGGCGACAACACTGAGCTATGCTCTCTCCATTCTGAGTTCATTTGAGGTTGTCCTCTAAAGCAAAAGCATACTAAGCATTAGTTATGTCAACCTAAAATTCCTTTGGTTAAATCTTCAGTTTAATTAGTGTATGAATTCCTTTTCAAAAAGTTGCTTGTCCACAAGTTTGAGAAACGGATGGAAAATATGGGGAGTTTATAGTTGGGATACATTTCAAATATGGCCGACAAGGATCTGCCTAGGAACATGGGACTAGCAGAATATCCGCGGGAGGCGGTGGGGAACGGGACACTGAGATGGTCCATGGAAGAGAAACGACAGTTGTTCTTCAAATTCCTGCCATTTGATCTAAGATCTGATTTTTTTGTAGGATTGAAGAGGTGAAAGTTCCCATGGTCCCCCAAAATTTTGTTTATAGTACATACAAATGCTCCCTGAGGCACCCAGCTCTATGAGGAATAAATAAGGAAAGAGAACAATAACGTGGCACCACCTTTTCCTCCTTCCTGATGTACAAAATGAGGGAAAGTCGTAAACCTCCAATTAATAACTTTGCAAGCTTGCCCAAGTCTCTAATCTCATCTGAAAACAGGAATAGTAGTAGTGCTTGTCTCATAGCAAGGGTCAAGGGAGGGTACTCATCAAATGTTAGCTGCAACTATCATGATCACAATGAAATGTAAGTAGACTTCTATTTTCTTTTCAAGATGGACACTTACTGGTCCCTAACCAAAATTCTCAATGTGTACAAAAATAGTGTAGTATAAAGTAAGTTAGGGGCAAGGGAGAAAACGGTGGAAATGCTGTGGGCATGGGAGAGTGAAGAGCGGTAACCCCTTGAAAGGAGAGAGAAGGAAAAGAAGTCAGGTAGGAAATGGAGATATGGTAGGGACCAGGAATGACCGATATTAAGGTAGCCAGAGGCAAATAAAAAGGGGAAGCAGGGGATGGGAAGGGGTGGCAGAGGAGAAAAGCACCACAGTTCCTAGAACCTGTTAGCAGGGCAGAGGTTAACCATAAGCAACTCATTACCATGCCCCGCAAAGCATCAGGCCAGAACCTCCATTAAACACAAGACAGCCATTGGCTGGACCTGCAGAAGTCTCTGCATTTTTTATGAACAGCAGAAAACAAGAGAAGTATTAGAGAGGTTGCAAGTTAGAGACTGGAGACACCTGGAGACTCTACATAGCTGTGGTGGTGTTGCAGTGTAGACTTATGAAATCTGATATCCATGCAGTCCTGTTAGGCAGATAAGCTGAGAGCCCAGATATTTTATAAGCCCCCATGTAAGCATTTGAGGGGTAGGATTCCTTCAGTGCTCTTCCAGTAGGATGGAAACAGAAGGGAAGACCATCCTGTCTTCAGGGCTTGCCCTCTTGTTCAATCCTCAGATGGACAACATTAGTCCTGTTTAACAGAAGAACACTCTGAGGCTTGGTTAGTAAAAGAATATGGCTAGAATTCAGACCTGGAGCCTGGCTCCAAAGGATTGCTTTCCTGTTAGCAAGAAATTGTCTTCTCTTGATTGTTTTCGGAGACTTGTACTCAGCCTTTTTGCTTCTCTCACTTCTCTGGTTCTCTACCTGCCTACCTTTTAGCCATTTCACCTATCATCCTGGAAACCCAGATTTTGTTCTTTTTTTTTTTTTTTAAGACAGAGTCTCGCTCTGTCGTCCAGGCTGGAGTGCAGTGAAGCCATCTTGGCTCACACAGCCTCCTCCTCCTGGGTTCAAGCGATTCTTGTGCCTCAGCCTCCCGAGTAGCTGGACTACAGGCGCACACCACCACACCTGGCTAATTTTGGTATTTTTAGCAGAGACAAAGTTTTGCCATGTTGGCCAGGCTGGTCTCGAACTCCTGACCTCAGATGATCCACCCACCTTGGCCTCCCAAGGTCCCAGATTTTGTTCTCAAATAGCAACTGTACGATTTGGTGTAGTGTTTTTTTTCCCCTTAGCTGTTGTTTCTGGAATGCTTTCTCTCATTCACCCACTTCTTCTTTACCACTTACCATGATTAATAATGAGGTAACTGCAAAATAAGGTTTTCGAGGCCGGGCGCAGTGGCTCAAGCCTGTAATCCCAGCACTTTGGGAGGCCGAGACAGGAGGATCACGAGGTCAGGAGATCGAGACCATCCTGGCTAACACGGTGAAATCCCGTCTCTACTAAAAATACACAAAAAATTAGCCGGGCGTGGTGGCGGGCGCCTGCAGTCCCGGCTACTCGGGAGGCTGAGGCAGGAGAATGGCGTGAACCCGGGAGGCGGGGCTTGCAGTGAGCCGAGATCGCGCCACTGCACTCCAGCCTGGGCAACAGGGCAAGACTCTGTCTCAAAAAAAAAATAAATAAAATAATAATAATAATAATAATAAGGTTTGCCCCTGAATACTTCCTAGATGGTGGAGGTTTTTCATAAGTTCCACCCAACCTCAAAAACACATAGTGGTCCACATACTGGGGCCTTGGAGTCCTGGAGGAGTAATTCTGTAGGAACAGCAAATCCATGCACAGTCAGGCATTGTCTGTCTTGTCATATCAGGGCACGGAAAACTCTTATCCTGTAAGAAGAGTCACACTAAGCCAAAGTTTAGGAACCAGTCTGCTCCAGTATGCCTTTTGGAGGGCTTTTCTTTTCTAATTCACCTTGGCTTCCTCTGCCACTTCTAACCCGATACTGTCCATATAGGAAAAATTCAGGAAGTATTGGGTTGGTGAATGCAACACAGATTACCCATTTTAGATTAAAGCTGTGTCTTTAGTGAAAAAAACTTGTGGGGGTAGAAGGAGTGGCATGAACTTGGAAGGATTTTTGCATTCTACGGTAAACCACAGCTGCTATGGCCTTAACGTTTGTGTCCCCCAAAATTTCATATGTTGAAATCCTGACCCATGGTGATGGTATTCAGAGGTGGGGCCTCTTGGGAGATTCGTTCATGAGGCTAGAACCCTCTTGAATGGAACTAGTGCTCTTATAAAGAGAACACGGAGAGATAGCTAGCCCTTCTGCCAGATGTGGAAGGTGCGATCTACGAGGAGGAGTGCTGCCACTGGGTAATAAATCCGTTGGTGCCTTGATCTTGCACTTTCTGGCCCTCAGAAGTGTAAGAAATCGATTTCTGTTGTTTATAAGCTACCTTGTTTATGATGTTTTGTTACAGCAGCCCAAAAGGACTAAGACAACACCACCACCCAACACCAGAAAATGGGATTTTTTAAACCCTGATGAGAATCAGTCACCTGGATAAGTGTGCCGAGTGGTCCATTGAATCAGCCAACAATGCATAAAGAATCATTTCCGGTAGCCACATATGACTGTGCTTCTGTTTTGTGTTTTATTAAGTTGCTCTGGAGTAACGCCACTGGCATTGCTTCCCCAGCACGGTGAGGTTGGCAATTGAGTCACCTGTTTGTGACAGCTAAACTTCCATGAACCTTTAGGAGATCCATTTGCTAGCATCTTTTAAAGACTCTGGATTTTTCTGAGCATTTTGTGATGATAACTGATGCATCTGAAGTAGAGATGGGAGCCCTTCTCTGTCAAGAGTTAGAAAATACAGGCTGTCTTGTCTTCCTATAAACGTCCGTTGTTGTTGTTATTATTATTGTGTCAGCAGTAAACTGCTCCCTAGAGGAGTAAGATACAGCATTACAGAGAGAGCGTGCCTTGCTGTGAAAATGGGCAGTAGAAGTATGATGATACTATTTCGTGGTAATGAATTTACCTTTATGACAGATCATTATCCCCTTCTGTAGCTGAACTGGATGAAGGACAAGTCTAGCAGAATAACCTGGTAATACTCGGAATTTATTGGCTTTAAATTTTTAAGCTGGAAAAATGCGGTAGCAGCCAGGTTATCTCTGTATGAATGTTGCAGAGGAAGACAGAGATGAAGGAAGTCACATTTTCTTTCTAGTAATGGTAGAAAGCAGGTGATGATGACAATCTTTTAACAAAACAATGAATGCAGTTTCTCATGTGCTTTGCCATTTTAGTGCGTAAGTCAAGGAGTAAATGAGTAGAAAAAAATCCATAGGATATCATCATCATCAATAATAAAAAATTACTTTAGGTCTCATTGAGTGTTACACCATAGAAAGGAGCAAAGATTTCTTTTTGAAATGAATGAGATGAGACTTTCCTCTCAGGTGTGTATAATCCAGGTTCATGCATTAAAGGCTGTATGTAAAATAGAACTGTATTATATTAGTGAGCTATTGGGGATAGTAAGTTGCAGTTTTGCATAAAGGCAAACCATGGTATAATGAGTATGGTGCCCCTGTGGGAAGAAGATGGGCCTGGAAATCATTTAGGTTTACATCCTGGCTTTGTCCTTTCCTAGTAGTGTGACCTCAAGCAAATCATTTAAGCTTTCTGTCAGTTTTCGCAGGAAGCAAAGAAGTTAGTACCTAACTTTCAGATTTCCTTGCAGCTTTAGTTTCAGGTACATAGTAAGTCTTCAATAAATGATCACCATTGCTGTTCCTGCTATTGTTATTGCTGTTCTTGTCTTGATTCAGAAGCGCTGGTCGTGCTGCTCTATGCTATGTTCCAAGTAGTAACCATAACCTAATTATTTTGAATGATTGAGAACCAATGCTGATATAAAGCTCCCCAAACCCAGCACTTCTCCAGAAGCCATAAAAAATCCATGCCATCATTTAGTAACCTATACTGTAGGGCCAAGATCTCAATCCATTTTCCATTTGCAGTCATCAGAGTAGATAGAGACTAGTTGTTCACTATGTCTGTGAATACTCTGTAGAGTTCTCCCCAGCTTCCTCCTTTCCTGCAATTTTCCTTACAAAGCCTTTCCTTCTTTCATCTGAGCTCTAACACTTTGTATATTATAATAATTATATGGAGCCCAGTGCCAAACATCTCTATAGAGGGATGTTGTCAGGGTTGAATATGAAGAGACCCTACATGTGACATGTGTCCTACATGTTACTCCTATGAATCTTGGAGTCTTGACTCCTTCTCTAATGTCAATACTCGTTATCTTTAATTTGGGGCCAGACATGAGCACCCTGCACAATTGCCAAAAAAGCCTCTGACCCACAAATGTATGCATGACTTTTCCTTACTTAAATCTTTTCATGTTTCTGGACATATTTTATCTCCCTTCCTCCTGTAATACTTTTTCCCTTGCTTTCCACAGTGAGAGAAAAAAAAAATAAGAAAATTCACACAAAGGCTTATGTACATGAAGACATGGCTTCAGGTTCTCATCAGTTCAAGGAGTAAAAGCAAATTCCAAAAGTATAGAAATTTAGGTGGATGCGGCCAGGCTCTGTGCCCTCAGAGCCTGCTTCCACTACCAGAGCCCTTACCACACTGTATTGTAATGGTTCCTATGTTGGCCTCCCTGCCCTACTGGACTGCAAGGACCTGAAGGTCAAAGATGTACCCTCTAATGCCTACCATAGTACATGAAGCAGAATAGATACTCAACAAATGCATCTTGGATAAATTATTGTAAGTTTAATTAACTTTCTTAGGGTCACAAAGCTAGTAATTGAGTGAAACCCATGTCTGACTTATAAAAATAAATAATAAGCTATAAGAAATATATTCCTCTGATAACAATCATGCACTAAATTGTGATTCCACTTGACTATTACTTACAAAATACTCTCAAAATTACTTGAAACCTTCCAAATTTTGGCTCTATCGTCTCTTCAAACCTCTGACAATAGTACTCACTTTATACTCTGCCTCCAACATACACTCTTGACTTCCTATCCATAGGGTTATCCTTGTTGTCCCCCATAAATTTGGCTTGCACTTTCATCTCCTCTCAAGCAGTCATCAGTATTTATTGAGGCCTACATTGCAACGACCTGTGATGCTCTAAGGATACAGAAATGATATCAGAAGGTGGTGACATTTGAACTAGATCTTGCTGGTGTGAATCAAGCATTCCCCACTAGCTCTTCTTTGAAATAAGTTTTGACTAATCTGTGAGCCCTTGATGACATAAAATATTTTGATATTTGTTCTGAGTTCACTGTTCGTATTTGGTTTATAGGTTGACATCAGTAGATTTTTGTTGAATGAATAAATCAGATGTCTGTAGAGAAACATTTTACGTTTATAATTAAAGCACCTGAAAAAAAAAAACACTACATTTAGATTCTCTCTAACCCTTTTAATGGTAGTTGGAACCTCAGAAATTAGCCATTGAGCTTACTGACTCTTTTTTCTAACGATTTACTGTATAATAGAGCAGAATGCTATTGGCTTCACCAGCTGTGGCCAGAAGGGCTCCATGTTCAAATTAGCTACAAATCATGTCCCTCATGGCATTGTTGCTAATGGTGACACTGAGGGTCAGAAATGCCTACGGTAGTGAAAAATATTTCAAGTGCCCCTGACAGTTAACATCTGACAAGAAAATGCTTTTCTCTGTGTGGGTTTTCGAGGGAGTAAATGAAATTGAACTCACATACATGTATGTTTGTGTATACATGCACATACATGGGACTTTGCATCTGGTCTGTGACTACACTGCAACCTTGGGAGATTTGATCGATTTTCTGATGTTAGAGGTAGGAATTTAACTAAGGGAGTACCCCTTGGTAATCATGAAGCAGAAGGACTTCCATGCAACCTGGTACTGGGTAGCAGCCCTTGGCTCTTAATTTTATAAAAATGACAGATATTCAATAAAGTATCAGAATGATTAGAGGGGGAAAAAATATAGAGCTAGAGGAGCTGCCCTACTTCTGAACAAGCAGTTGAAACAAAGGCACTCATTGGAATTCATGGTCGGTTGACATTATGTAGCCTGTTGTTGCTTAATTTTGTTTCCTGTATGTTTTTAGGGTTGTGTTCATTTGGTTTTAGCAATAAGGACTTGGGTCATTTTGGTGCTGTGTCTTTTTAGTTCACCTGCATCCTTGAGTTAAGAGCAGAGAACAGAATACATATTTATTTTCCATTTTTACCTGTTATTTCATATTTCCATAGACTCTGTGGACTTTTAGGTACAGTGATGCTGTCCTGAACAAATAAGATGCTGTCTGAGTGTTCCTGAGAGCCTATTAGTGCAGTAAACAAACACACCTTCTCAGCATCAACAAAAGGAGATCAGGGAGGCTTGGCCAATGTGTTCTCTCGTCCACATACGGACCGATAAGCCAATCTTCAAAATCAAGATTCTTCCAGAAAGTCCACATTGTCAAGTTTATATTTATAGACCACATGTCTGAGAGCCTCCTCCCAACCCCCCTCAACCAAAGATAGTAGTTTAGATATAACAATTTTTAAAATCAACTTCTCACTGTAAAATCTGAGTTAGATGCTTGGGTAAGGGTGGGGAGTAGAGGGTATGGCTGAGGAAGAAGGGGCATTTCAAAAGAATGGTAATAATCAGTCCCTGACCTTATAAGAGTTTATATTCTAATTACAGAGAATATAAGTCAGACAGCTCAACAGTGGCAAGATCACATCGTACTAAACACCTGCTGAGGTCTTAAGGCAGTGTTTATACACTAGAGGGTATTTTCCCCCAGGGACCATATGGCCCACCTTGAGGGTATTCAAAACTGTGTGAGGGCATTTTTGGTGCTCACAAGGAGGGGATGTTGCTGGCATTCAGTGGTGCAGGCCAGGGATGCTGAGCATCCTGAGGGGACAGGGCAGTTGTGAACACTGGAAGCCATTCCCCTCCAAATGCTGATAACCCTGATGAGAAACATTGTAGTGGTTCCGAGAAGAACGAGAGCATTCTTACTTGGAAGTGAGTCTGAGATATCCTCCACACATTCTATGAGTCAAACAAAGGTTCTGTTCCCTAAAATCGAGGAAATGGCCTGGATCATAAAGTGCTTCAATGATCAAAGTCAGTCAAGTGAAATGTGTCGATCATTGTCCTGCCTAAAAGGCCAAATTCTTTTAGCATTGATTTAAAGCTGTAAGGAATCAAGACCCTTTAATGATGCTTTCTGATGACTCTCCATTTGTATTGGCAGAAGGAGCTAAAGTGTGGAGGCTCTGTACTAGAGGGTAGTTTATTTTAAAAAAGTTATTTCTGCATTTAATGTTAATATTAATTGCTTATTTTATATGCCTTTTAATACCATCTGAAGTACTTTCACATCTAAAAAATTTAAATAACTTTTATTCAAAAAATACTGAAAAATAAAATTAGATTTCTAAATTAAATAAATTAAATTCAGTTTCCTAGAGCAGGCAGCATGGCATATTTAGTTATCAACAGGAATTTTCAGCAAACAAAAGTCTTTTAAAAAATAAAGTGAAACTGGAAAAAGAGAAGCCATTTTTAATTCTTTATATACTTCTGTACATCATTTATGAAAAAGTAGATAAAACTTGATCTCCTGCAAGTAAAATTGACCTAAGGTCCATTTCTAGAGTATTAATAGTCATCATCCCAAAAATATAAGACCAAAATTTGTATCCTTATGTCTAGAATAATGCTTGGCCCATGTAGATATTCAATATGTATTTAAAGAAGAGCTGGTGATTTATATTGAAAAATATTTGAGGAATTATAAATAATTATTTTCATAAACATACATAAATATGCATACTAATATGATTATATTTAGGAATTAGATTTCTAAAATTTAAAATAGCTTAGAGACTAAGTACTGTTATTTCTCACTTTTTGTAGAAAAAAACAAAAAATTCCAGAGAATTGATTTTTAATAATTTGTTACCAGCTTTAGAAAATAATTTCTTTACTCAAAAATTCACTTAAATAAAATTACATTATCTACATTTTGATTTATTTAGACAACTTTTATATGAATACCTGCATTATTTAACTTTCCATGTGAAAAGAATGTGGTTATTTCTTAATTTTTTTCTCTTAAAAATTCCCTATGTGATTGAAGATCTAAGATATAAAGATTATGTTTACTATTTATAACAGTTATCATTTTTTGAACACATTCTGTGTTCCAGGTTCTTTGCTAAGCATTTTAAATGTACTGTTTCATTATTCCTAATGACAAACCTATGAAGTAGGTACAATCATTAGTGTCATTTTACAGATGGGGAAATTGAGGCTTAGGATTTTGGAATTATAATTTCTGTAATACTGCCCCTCCTGCTTTACTGTAAATACATAATATCTTGGAAATATGATTTTTGAACGATGAAATGAACGAACATTTTGCCGTATAAATCCCTTTACAAGAGAAAAGACAAGTACACTGCAAATTCACCCCGATTCATATTTAGCCCAGAGTATTTGTTTTTTCTGATCACAAACAACTAAAAACTGTGAAACTTACTACGTTTGATAATTACATATTTCACATTAGATATATAACTTATTTAAGTCCAAAACTAAGTCTGGAGAAGTTGGATAAATAAGTCGAAATTAACTTCACTATAAGGGAAGTTTTACAAGCAATGGTAATAAGTTGCTGAGGAGAATGGACCCCGGCATGTTGGAATCCGTGGTTGCAAGCTGACACTTTGAGGGAATGTTCTTAGCAAAACACTCACTTCAGCGGAAATTAGGTCAGCCTTCTGGAACATTTATCATGTATACCTGTCACCAGCAAGACCCAGTCCTTAAAGTGAACCGAGATCACAAGCAATGGTCCCTCCTGCTCTGAGCTGCAAAGGACACTCTAAACCAATAGTTCTACAAATATGTGAGCTTGGCAGATGCTCCCATGAAACTGAAGCCAACACCCATATAGTTGCTCTGGGAATTGAATTCCTTAATACTTTGTTTATAGAATTTTGAAACAGCAAATGGATTTGGTCTGTTCTGAAAAAACAATCTGTCCTGTGGCTTGTTTGGAATAACATCTAGAGTTGCTATAGAAGGATGGAGGCCGATGACCCATGTCTGATTTGGAAGACAGTTTCCCCAGTTTCTTCTCCTTGTCCTTTATTGTTCAGCCAGGTTGGTTTTTGCCCGACTCAAGGTATTTGCATAGAGGAAAGGTCACCTTCTACCGAAGCTAATTTGATACAGAAACTAGAGTAGTTAGCAAAATCCAGAGCTAAAAGAGTTAGCAAAATCCAGAGTAATGGAAGGTAAGATACAGTGTATGGTAAAACCAAAACAACGTAAATGAGTCATAACCCAGTGCCCTTTCAGTAATCATATGGCATCATTCTGGTGGTTTCAGAGCTGTGTCAGCAAGTGTGGGGTCCTGTGTAGGAATCTGAGAGTGCATCTGTGTCAGTGTACATGTGCTTCAGCCCAGTGAATACAATTCATTGAGGGTTTTATGCATGGAAATGACCACATTCACCAGATAGCCTGCCTCTACTGGATTAAGTTACCTTGCCTTGGAAAGGAAGTAATTACTAATCTTTCTCATATGTTTATGTTTGGCAAACTACACCTAAAGACTTCACTAAAAAATTGCTAAAATATATACGAAGTTGGTTGGAAAAAAAGATGAAATTACACAAATGTTTGTGTAGTAGCAGGAATCTTCCATTACATTTCAAGAATAAAAGGAAAAACCGATTAAGCATAGAAGTTTCATTTCTGTGTTCATTCATCATAGATATACTGAGTACCCACCATAAGTCATACACTGTGCAGATGTTAGAATTAGAAAGATGAGAGAAGATCCCCACTTTCACTGAGTCCTCATTCAAGCTGCGTGTGTCTGTCTGTCTGTCTGTCTGTTTGCGAGTGACAGATCCTTAAACAGAAAATAATGATAACCTATGTGAAATGCCCCAGTCGAGGTTATTTTAAAACTCAAGGAGAGAACTCTAGAACTTAAAGATATTTTGTCTACAAAAAGTAACGAAGGTTTTATTCGAAGAAAGAGGGGCCTGTTTTATATCGAAATTCTGAAGATTTGAAGGGCTAAAGAGGTAGAATGGATATGGAAGAAATCCACCAATGATTTCTTGCTGGAAGAATTACTCTGTCTCACACACACACACACACGCACACGCACACCCCAACTTTCATGATCACACTCTATTAAGCCAGGACCAGGAAACAATTTCTAATCAGCACTCTGATCTGGGCAGAGATTGTGCGATCTTTTGTACCAGGCCTCAGATCTGTGTTCTCTATTCACACATGCTCACTTCCAGCTGTTGTCATTGAAATCCCACATAATCTTCCAAGGTCAAAGGGCAGTCACCCATGGCTGCTGCAGTTAAAAGGTTATGCTGATTTCTGTTGTCAAATATTGGCCCTTTTCTCTTCCAATCACTCCCATTCTACTTTTTTTTAAACAAGAAAAATCCAGCCTAGAATTGCATTACATGACTTTAAAGTCTTAAAAGTGTTCCTCCATTGTGCTAACACGACATGGCCTGAACAGTCTAATTCATTCTGTTACATTTCACAAAGAATTTTCTGGTACTTCTAAAATACTTTGTGCTAGGCCAGCAAACTTCAAAGTATTGTGACCCACATGATTGTGGCCTGCCATAGTATCTGCAGAAGTGAATAATACAGGTTCTAGAATTTAATAAACACAGTGAATTTTGGCATTGATAACTAATTACTGGGTAAATGAGCAAGAATTACACAAAAAATAACTTTTAAAAAGATGAAAGCTCTTTGCATTTTGTGGTTCTAAACATTAGCTTGTTTTATTTTGTATGTGGAGAACTGTATATAATAGTACATTTAATATTTGGAGTCTTGGAAAAGTAATTGTAAGGATTTTAAAAAATATATTATTGCTTCAGTCCATCCATGATTTTCTTTCCATGCTTGGTGAACCAAAATCAGTGTTGAGTATCTTAAAATTAGCACATGGCCCCTGGTCATCTACTTTCATTATCATGGCATGTGTCCTCAGGTGGTTTAGCAAGCGGGGTTCTCTGTAAGTGGTCTGTCTCACAGCCCTGTGTATAAAACCTAAAAAGGAAGAAAAGGGAGATGGGCTATTATGATTTTTTGCTGTTTAACATCCATGAACCAGAGTAGCCCTCAGGTGATCCAGTTTCATGTCTGTTTCACTTAAGATAATCAGTTTCTGATGTATTCAGGGAATACATTTCCCTGTTTTTTCACTAGTATATGTAAAAGTTCATAAGCAGAAACTAAAGCTACTACAAATAGCTTGATCTATTTGCAGATTACCAGTTGTTACTGTCCAAGTTTAGAGGAAACTTTGATTCAGAACATAAAAACAATAAGTTTGCTTTTTAAAAAACCTCTTTAATTCAAAACCAGGTTAATTACATTTTTAAATATTAAGCTTGTAAAATACTGATACTATGCTAATTACAGTAGACCTTAGCTTTTCTAATATGATGCAAAATTGTCTGTTTTTTAAAAATGGTGCTAAAGTAAGTGTTTAAAATGTAAAAATAATCCCTAAAGATTATTTTTAAGTATTTCTCTGTTCTTGTACAAGTCTAAATTTTCAGTTGAGTCCGCTTGCAAAACAGCTGTTTCAGCTTTTAAGACTAATAAATGCATAATTCTAAATGTTTAGGGGAAATGGGGAAAATAACTTGTTGACATGACAAGAAAGAGAGAGAGAGAAAGGGAGGGAGGAAGGATGAAAGGAAGGAAGGAAATTTAGCCTGAAGGAGAGAAAATTAGGTTGTGAGGATGTCTTCAGATATTTGAAGGGTAGTAGAATTAAAGAGAGCCAACATTTGTTCTGCCTATGCCAGAGGATAAAATCTAGGTAAATTACAAGTTATAGGAAGGTAGACATATTCAGGGAAAATATGATTTTTTTTAACCCTCATTTTTTACTAGGCACAATTTTTTGTTGCAACATGATGATTATTACTCCACTGCTAGATTAACTTTAAGGTCCCTTCCATATCCAGTTCGTTGTGTGATGCCATGGATCTGATATTTGCAAAGATACAAATAGGTAAAAGTCTTTTTTCACTTTTACTTTTAGATATTTTGATATCTAATAGACATAGTCCTTTAATTAATTTCTCAATCACTTGGAACTTAAAACTCATAAACTTTCTTTCTATGAAGTCATTGGGCAATCACATTTAGTTTAATTAAATGCTACCCTTCCTTTATTAACTGTAGGAATTGGTGAAAAGATGTGACAAGGCCTTTGGATTAGAATGGGTAATTAAGTCTCTGATGCTAAAAATCATGGATTAAAATGGAATAAACTTTATTATATAAAGAGTGGTAAATGTACCTGTGTTCTAATCTTAATTCTGCCACTTGTTTACCTTTAAGTTAAGCAAGTCACTTAACTTCTCATGTCTAGTTTAAAAGCATTCCTATGCAGATTAATAATGCATACTGTACTAGCAAAATATGTTTGTAGGCTGGAATTGGCCTGAGGGCTGCTAAGCTGTGACAGTTTGGATTCAAAAGGGAAAAGTTAGTAGTTATGTGGGTTAGAGTAAGTGCTTAGCTACTATAACGAAGGAACCAATAAAACACAAAAAGATATAGTAGTTAATGTGTATTGAAATCAATTTTTCTTTCTGGTAATATTCCCAGATGAGCAGCCTAAGTTGACAGGATGGTTCTACTCCACGGTGTCATTCAGGGTCCCAGGTTCCTTCTGTCTTACTGCTCTGCTATTCCATGGGTATGTGCCTGCATGGTAGGAAGTGTTCTCACTCATAAAAAGGGGTAGAGACAATGTTCAGGGCAAGAATTTCCTTTTAGGTATGTGGGGTAGAAGTTGATTATATCACTTGCATTCACTTTCTAGTTGTGGCCACTCCTAACTGTAAGGCAGTTGGAATGTGTGCTTTCTGGCTATCAACCACGGATATGTGTGACAAACAGCAGACTCATCACAGGAAGATATTGCAGTAGTCTTTATTAGTTTCTAATGTTTTCCTAGAAAGGTATTATAAAAATTCGAATTTTTTATGAATACATTACGGGAAATCTTGGTGTAAATATCTTCCTCGACTGGAGATGTAAGTCCCCAAGAGTAAGGACCTTATGTTATTACCTGTTGCATCCCAGGTCCTAGGATTGTGGTTGCCATGTAATGGACATTAAGTAAACATTTATTGAGTGGAAGCTGTAAATTAAATATTGACTCTGTCTCTATGGCTATGGCAGAAATCATTGAGTGAGCAATGATGGCAAAAACAAACAAAAAAACAGATTAGGTGTCTGTATTGAGCAGCAGTAAATGAGCGGCACAGGGAAATTTGGAGCCACAAAAGAAGGCCAACAGTGTGTAAGTCCCATAACACATACTTCTCAAACCTCTTTTTGCCTCATCCTTCTCTTAGTCTAAGAGTACATTATTTCCATAATGGTGACAGTTTCTTAATGTGTCATGATAAACCAAAATGACAATCATAACCATGTTACAAATGCATTTAAAGCAATCCATGTATTCATCTGAGAATCTCAAAACACCTCATCCATATTATTAGCTGACAAACATTTCTGCATTTTGCAAATTCTCAGGCACAACTTTCTAGATATAGAAGTGTTTCACCCTTACTGTCAGTCCAACACCATATGTCAACCTTCTAATGTTTACCATAAGCACACTACCAAGTGAATTTTTCTCCACTATTATAAAGGTGAATCTCACAAACGGAATATATATGTACTTTTATTGCTTCTGTGTTCTTTTATAGATATCTGAATTTTTGCATTTCTTTAAAATATAAGGAATTATTCTAAAAATAAGCCATATCTCAAATGTCACCAATGAGTGGCAGAACAGTTTAAATAGTCACTATGCAGTCGGAAATCAGACCAGAAATTTAAAATTTGGCCTTAACGGATCAGCAGAAACATTCCTGCACCTGACTCCTCAAAAGGAAAAACTGTTTTCCAAGATATTCCAAATTAAAAGTACGGAAGTAATATCACTGCAGGTGAGCTAACACAAATTTGCATCATGCGCTAGAGGACTACCAAATGAGGGTCTCATAAGTCACTCATCTGAATCACTAAATAAATATTTATTACACACCTAGAATAAAGGCTTGTGCTGGGCCCTGTGGACAATGTGCGATAATGAGTCGCAACCCTCCCTGGTTTGTTGTAGGAATGCAGAGATAAGACATAAACAAATAACTGTCCAGTCAGGTAAAAAGAGGCAAGTGCTGTTAAGATAACAGAGCAGAAGTTCTCCTTAATTGAACAGTGTCTCCTGAGCACATCTAAAATGTTCTGTGTTGGGGTGAGAGGGAAGATTAACGAGCCACATTCCCACAGGTGGCTCATAAGCCAGTGGGGAATTCACAGAAGGAGAAATTAAAATTCCAAGGAGGGAGTGTGGTTGATGAGGTAAACTTTTCTTTAGAAGGATGAGAATGTAGGCTCCCTGAGAGCAGTGTCCCCAGGGACTAGCACAGACCTGCACAGCACAGGCAGTCCAAAATCCTTCTGGAATATAAACAGCGTGAGAAAGAGGGAGCTTTTCCCTTCAAGAGGCCAAGGCACACCAGCATGGAGAAGCCTGGTAATCATTGGCCTGTCTTGTTATTAGGGATGGAACCTGTTTACCAAGGGAAGACTAGAATAGAGATGAGTTCTTTTTGATGAAATGACTGGGGCATTGCAGTTTGCCTACATCCCTTAACCAGACGAGATTTGATAATTTAGATCTGACAGCCCCTTGATATTCCAGCAGGAAAAAACAAAAATACCATCTTGGATATAAACTTCCCTTCTCAGATGCAAAATTAACTCTGTTGCTTGGACCTGAAAACTTTCCTTAGGGGTCAGCCCTCTGTGTGGTTTGTTCCCAGGTGTCTCTGGCCTTGACCTCTGAACAGCTCTTCAGGGTTACCTGTCTCTCTTCAAATCTTAACTTTGTTCCTCTGCTGCCTGCTAAAAGGCGGATAGATGTTCAGTTCCTCCATGAAATGAGATTTGGTTCCCATGTAATGGCATTTTCCATAATAACTGCTGATATCATCGAGGTAAAGAGAGCTGCTTCTCCTAACTACCCAGGAAAGAATTTCGCTTTTTATACTTCTACCTCTCCCGTATAGTTTAATCTCTCCCCACTGTGAGTATGACTGACTCCAAGGTATTGAAGTCTGTGCTCTAATTGGGAATTCAATGAACAAGACTTCAGTGAATGAACTTTTTTAGCCATATTATATAAAATGAGAAAGGATCTGCTCCTCATTTCAGTCTCCTATACAATTGCTCCTGAACAGTAGTACAGAATTGTAGAGATAGCGCATTATGCAATCTGGCTTTTCATCTAAGACATACTTAACGAAAGTACATGTTTTGCACTTTTTTTCTGAGAGGCCCTATTCAGAATGTAAATCTTGGGACCTTTTGGGAGTGTTTAATCTGCTTTCCGACGGAGGATCTTTCAATGCTAATAATATCCGAATTTGGAATAGCTTAAACTCACCTTTTTATTTTCTTTTCCACTTTTTTCTTACTTTGCAGTAAAGTAGAACAATCAGATTAGTGTCATTTCCCTGAAAGTCATTTTTAAGATTTGGTTTGTGTTCGTGAGAATGAAATATTAATTCACTCAGGTTTGCTTAGTAATTATGTTAGCAATATCACTTTTTCCATCATTTCTTAGGTTTCATTTCTCATTGCTGTCTTCTTACAGAGTTCATCAGTGGGTTTCCAAGCAATTGGTAAAGGAACAAGAGCAGTTTCATCGCCATTTAAAGTTACATGGAGTGTTTACATAGACCTTTCCTTGGGGATATATTATAAACATAATCTAGCCAAGGCTGTCTGATAATACTGTGTGAAGAGATGGTTACATCAAAACCTGCCAAAGAATTACACTCTTTATTTTTCTGATTATAGTGCATTCACATATATTTTACCTTCTAAATGGCACACGTTCCACTAAGGTAAGCCTTGGGTAGGCAAGTTGCTGGTAGGGGAAGGGGATGAAATTGTTATTTTTGCAGTGACTATGTCAAGATCACACAAGATCTTCATTTAAGCTTGGGACTAGATCCTTTTTGGATGGAGGGAGCTTTATGGGCATGATGGACAATGCTGCTGCCCTTTAACTCTATTTTTACTTGAACTTTAAAAATACGAACCATAAAGTGAACAATAAGACAATCCCCCAGCATTTATCATCAGAAATGCCTGAATCAGTCTGACCAGAAGCTTCTTTGCCTTTCCTGTCCTGATCCTGTTTAGTTTGGAGGGAATATGTGGATAGTTCATTTTCATAGTTTCCCAGTGCAGACTGGCTCAGTTTTAGTTGAAACTATATTGCTGGAAATGAGAGAAAGAGACAGAAATAAGAAGTTCTGCCAAAGATTTTACCAAGAGGAAAAATGACATAGGTGAGCCCAGTTTGAGTTTCCTTCATTCCGAGGCATCTCAGGAACACTGACCCCCTGCCAGGCAGTGTGTCAGGACCTGGAGGGCCAGAGGCACAGAAGATACTTCCCCTCCTCAGAGGGCTTACAGTCTGATGTGAGAAAAAGACAAAGTTACGGTCGAGTAAGGGCAGCCAGGGAAGACTTTTGTGAGAGGTAACAACAAAGCTGAGTTCTAAAAGACACTTTAGGAGTTGGCTAAGCCAGGAGGCGGAAGAACAGATGTTTCAGGAAGAAGGAGCTGTATCAGGGGATGGCAGTGAAGCAGTGCAACGACGAACGAGCATGTAGTTCCCTTAGGCCAAGGGTAGGGCCAGAAGTGAGAGAGAGTCAACAGAGGCTATATCTAGGTCCCATGCCATGGGAAGGAGTTTGTACTGTTCTCTGAACATTCTGTGGGGCTTTTGCAAGCATTCTTTCTCTTTAAAAGAAAGTGTGTGTGTATATATATATGAGATATGTATATATCTACTTGTATATATGATATGTATATATCTACTTATATATACATGTATGTATTTATTTTATATATATATATATTTTTTTTTTCATTTTAATGGTTTCCCAGTGCAGATCGGCTCAGTTTTAGTTTAAACTATATTGTTGAAAATCAGAGAGAGAGACAGAAATAAGAAGTTCTGTCAAAGATTTACAGTATATATAAAAATATATATTTACATATATATATTTCAGTGGCTTTCGGGGTAAAAGTGGTTTTTGGGTACATGGATGAATTGTACAGTGGTGAAGTCTGAGATTTTAGTTCATCCCTCACCCAAGCAGTGTACATTGTACTCAATATTTCGGCTTTTTTAAATCCCTCACTCCCTACCCAGCTACCCCCTTCTGAGTCTCCAAGGTCCATTATATCACTCTGTATACCTTTGCACACCCATAGCTTAACTTCCACTTATAAGTGACAACATGATGGTATTTGGTTTTCCGTTCCTGAGTTACTTCACTTAGAATAATGGCCTCTGGCTCCATCCAAGTTGGTGCAAAATACATTATTTTGTTCTTTTTTATGGCTCAGTAGTATTCTATGGAATATTTATACCATATTTTCTTTATCCGTTCCTTGGCCAATGGGCATTTAGGTTGGTTCCACATCTTTGCAAATGTGACTTGTGTGGCAATAAACAAACGCATGTAGTTGTCTTTTTGATATGTTGACTTCTTTTGCTTTGAGCAGATATCAAGGTAGTGGGATTGCTGGATGAAGTGGTAGATCTACTTTGAGTTCTTTAAGAAATGTCCATGCTGTTTCACATAGAGATGGTACTTATTCTTACCAGCAGTACATAAGCATTCCCTTTTCACCACATCCATGCCAATATCTTTTTTTTTTTTTTGACTTTTTAATAATGGCCATTCTTACAGGCTTATCATAAGGTGGCATCTCATTATAGTTTTAATTTGCATTTCCATGATGATTAGTGATGTTGGGCATTTTTTCATGTTTATTGGCCATTTGTATATCTTCTTTTGAGAAATGTCTGATCATGTCTTTTGCCTACTTGATGGGATTATTTGTTTTTTTTTCTTGCTGATTTATTTGAGTTCCTTGTAAATTTTGGATACTAGTCCTTTGTTGGATGCATATTTCTTGTAAGCTCTCTGATAGGGCGGGGGCTCAGAACACATCGGATTTGTCTCAGTTTCTCCAACATCTTGCTCTTTCCTACCTCAGGGCCATTGCTTATGTTAATCCTCTGCCTGAAGAGCTCTTTCTCCTTTTCCTGTTTGGCTCCTTTATATCTTTCAGATATCAGCTCTTAAACAAGACCTGCCCTGACCACCCTTTCTAAAGCTTTTGATATTTGTCTCCTTCATATCATTTATACCATATATCTATAAAATATATGGTATAAATATATATATATAATGTATGGTATAAATATATATATATAATATATGGTGTGTGTGTGTGTGTATGTGTGTGTGTGTGTATATATATATATATATATTTTTTTTTTTTTTGAGATGGAGTTTCACTCTTGTTGCCCAGGCTGGAGTGCAATGGCATGATCTCGGCTCACCACAACCTATGCCTCCTGTTCAAGCAATTCTCCTGCTTCAACCCCCCGAGCAGCTGGGATTACAGGCATGCGCCACCACGCCCAACTAATTTTGTATTTTTAGTAGAGATAGGGTTTCTCCATGTTGGTCAGGCTGGTCTCTACCTCCCAACCTCAGGCGATTTGCCTGCCTCAGCCTCCCAGAGTGTTGGGATTACAGGCATGAACCACCACACCTGGCCTATAACATTTTTTTTTTTTTTTTTTTGAGACGAATCTCACTCTGTCACCTAGGCTGGAGTGCAGTGGCATGATCTCGGCTCACTGCAACCTTTGCCTCCTGGGTTCAAACGATTCTCCTGCCTCAGCCTCCTGAATAGCTGGGATTACAGGTGTGCACCACCACACCCAGCTGATTTTTGTATTTTTAGTAGAGACAGGGTTTTACCATGTTGGCCAGGCTGGTCTCGAACTCCTGACCTCAAGCAGTCTGCCCGCCTTGGCCTCCCAAAGTGTTGGGATTACAGGCATGAGTCACCACGCTCGGCCTCCATTTATTATTATTATTATTATTTTCTTTATTTTTATTTTTTTGAGATGGAGTCTCGCTCTGTCACCCAGGCTGGAGTGCAGTGGCGCAATCTCGGCTTGCTGCAACCTCCACCTCCCAGGTTCAAGCTGTTCTCCTGCCTCAGCCTCCCAAGTAGCTGGGATTACAGGCATTCGCCACCACACCCGGCTAATTTTTTGTATTTTTAGTAGAGACAGGGTTTCACCATGTTAGTCAGGATGGTCTTGATCTCCTGACCTCGTGGTCCGCCCACCTCGGCCTCTCAAAGTGCTGGGATTACAGGTGTGAGCCACTGCTCTTGGCCTGAGCCACCATGCCCAGCCTATCATTTTTAAAGTATTTTTTGTTCGTTTTTGAGATGGAGTCTTGCTCTGTCGCCCAGGCTAGAATGCAGTGGCACGATCTTGGCTCACTGCAACCTCTGCCTCCCAGGTTCAAGTGATTCTCCTGCTTTAGCCTCCTGAGTAGCTGGGATTACAGGTGCTCACCACCTTGCCCAACTAATTTTTGTATTTTTAGTAGAGACAGGTTTCGCCATCTTGGCCAGGCTGGTCTTGAACTCCTGACCTCGTGATCCACCGGCCTTGGCCTCCCAAAGTGCTGGGATGACAGGTTTGAGCCACTTTGCCCGGCCGTAATTTTTTACATGTTTTTAGCTGTCTCTGTAAACTCCCTAAAGGTGGGAACTGTATCTTGTGCCCATGATGCATGGCACATGGTAGGTACTCAGTAAACATTTATTGAATAAATGAATAACTCATCAGATTTGCATGTCTGTGAGACAGCCCTGGCTGAAGCGGGGTGAGGGGATTGGAGAAGAAGCCGAGAGAGATGATAGAGAGCACAGTTAGGAGGCTTTCCCGCCATGCTGGTGAAGTGGGAAGGTCCTGAGTCACAGTCACAGGAGGACGATGGAGACGTACATAGAGTCAAGAATCACAGAAGCAGTGGGGACTGGTTGGATGTGGGTGATTGTCAGAGACAGGAGGCAGGGATGATGCCAAAAAACTAGATGAATGGCAAATGGTTCATTGAAATACGGAATTCAAAAGAGTAAGAACGGGTTTTGGGTGCAGTAGAAAATGGATTCAGCTTTGGGCATGTTGGGTCTAAGAACACCTGTGGGCTATCTGGATGGAATGCCCAACAAATACCTAGATTTATGGGTTTGGAACCCAGGAGATAGATCTCAGTAAATGATAAAGAGTTGAGAGTCATTGGCCTGTAGATTCATTCACCTACTCATTCAATAAATATTCACTTACTAACCTGCTTTGTCTCAGGCACTAAGTATACAATGGTAAACAAAAATATTATTTTAGTTTTCACAAATATCACAGTCTAGACTTTTAGTTGATGACATGGAGGTAGATAAAATAACTTAGGAAATAGACACCCCCCACCACCTGCACACACATATAAGGAGAGATGAGCACAGACCCTGGAGAACACCAGCATTTAAGAGGTGGACACAAGAAAAGAGGCAACCAGGAAAGGGTGGTAATTTGAATAAATGAACGCAGGGGTCTTCCCAATTCCCAAGTCCTTGCACCAAACTCAGCTTAGCCTTTAAAATATATTGCTGGCTTTTTTTGGTGGCAGGATTAAATTGCATGTGTTTACATTCACCCTGTACAGAAATTCATGTTAGTTCATCCTTAAAATAAGGAATTTCAAAGATTGGAACTGAAACAAGTATCGGCCTGTAAGTCAAGTAAAGAAGGTAGGGATGAGCAGGAGCTGGAGATCAACCCAGATTTTCCTATTCATCTATGAATTTCCTTGTTATTGTTCTATGTGTTTTAAGTCAACCTTAATGTACATTGTGGTTAGATTTCCTTTGCTGTGATCTGTGGGATAAATGTAATGTTGATGGTCTCCCTATAAGAAAGAGATGTTGTGGTCTGTTTTGCCAAGACCTCATTAGAGCATTTTATTTATTTATTTATTTATTTTTAACTTCTCAGGTCTCTTAATCTAAGAGACAGCATCTTAGGTGCTTACCAAAGCCAACTGAATACCTGGGTGTGGGTGGTTTTGAGAGGTGACATTTCTTGAGCACTTTGATGGTAAAATTTTGCCATTTTATTTCAAAAAGCAGTTTACAATTATTGTCTATCCTAAAACTTAGAACTGTTTCATCTCAAATACCATAGATTATGTGTTTGATATAAAAGTTAACTGAAAATTTTAAAAATCTCAGTAGAAATTTCTTATGCAAAAATCCAGTGTAACCAAAAAAAAGACAAGTAATTTGCAGGTCCATTTTTACTTCTCCAAAACATGGCAACTTTTTGCATGTGTTTATGTGTATGACATTTAGTAAATGTACTGGTGGATATGCAGTGCCACAGGTAAACTTGCTTTCCCTCAGTAGTGCATGAAATCTAGCTTTTATTAATAACGCAAACTTTGCTTATGGATTGTTCTATATTCAGATTGGTCTATTTTCTTTTATTGCATTTTCTCAAGGTATCTTTCCTGTGTCAAAGAACAATTATTTCAAAAATCCCTTCAACCAACAATTTGTTGACCCAGATTTTAAAGCAGGGAAAGACTCAGCTGACCTTGGAGTGATCTCTCAACTAGAATCTACCTGTGTGAGAGTCAGAGAATCAGAAAATTGTACAGGCGGACACGGAAACTACATATCGTAGATTATGTGTTCCTTGTCGTTTATAAGTTCTATGTTTCTGAATATATCATAAAATTAAATGAGTAATTGGTGATCGACATGATACCAGGTGTCTTAAAGGGAATTAATTGCATCCAGCAAAAATGAAGCAGAAACAAAGTTCAAAGATTAATCAGTGTTTGAACCATGGATTGATTACCTTTTCTCAAAAAAATCAATGCACACGAAAAACATTTGGTGTGTGTAAATAATCTGAATTTTTATTTGTGCTCAAAAGAATTTGTTTTCCTGTTTTGTGGGTTGGGGCTTGCTTTTTCTATTCTGACTTTTTAAAAATTCACCCTGTGGTGCCTCCAGAAAATAACATCTTTAAATCTTGTTTGAGTTAAATGAATAGATAACTAATTCCAATCAGATGTTTCTTTAGAGAATAACGTTTAAAAAACTATTATGGAATGCAGCTCTCCTAGTGACTCTCAGATATGCTGTTTTTATCCCAATTGTTAAGGTCTTAGAGGTCACCCAAGGTAACTATTTATTTTAAATTGTTTTTTGTTTCAGATTTCCTGTTGAATTTTTTTTACCCATTTCAAAAATCAGCCAGTTGTTGTACCATAGCTTTGCACAACCTTGAAATTCAAACTACAAATCTATCTGCATAGCTAAATGACTGTGCCCTCCCACATAAACCCTAAGGAGAGCAGAGAAGGAGATGAGGCACCACATGTGTTAATCATAATGAAACTAATATTTAAAGCTCTGTTGTCAAATGTCTTGTATTTATGACACTTTGTTTTCTTTTGTTTTTGTCTCCCCAGGACATTTGGGCTTCCAGGACAGTTTTGTCACATCAGGTGTTTTTAGTGTGACTGAGCTAGTAAGAGTGTCACAGAGTAAGTAGAATTTTGCTTTCATGTGGTACAGATTTGCCTTGGTTGGTGCTTGCTTTCTGCCTGGGACCCCTAGAGACCAAAAAAAAAGCCTTCAGAGTCTCCTTTTCATTTACCCATTGGAGGAATTTTGACACACAGTTTGTTTGACAACCAAGAATTTAAATCAGGAAAAATTAAACATTATTTTGATGTGAGGCGTAAAAGAAAGACGAAAATCCTGAGGGTCACATATATTCCAAGGCTTCCCTGATGTCTAAGAAATTCTGCATTTTAAAAGAATTTGTTTTTGACCTTTAAAAAATGCTAATGCCCTTGGTATGAGTGACACAGTCTGGGATGATCATTACCAGCTTGTCAATAATCACTAACAGTGAATGAAGAGTGCCTGTCACCATCTTTCTCCATTGATCAAAGGCCCATTCAATTGATTGTAGTTTTGTTATGACATAATCTAGCACGCGCACACACACACACACACACACACACACACACAGTTGCCTTCCCTTAAGAATCTCTCTTTTTTCTTATTTAAAAGCGTAACTGGTTTTGATGTTCAATGATTATGATGTTCCAGGTCCCAGTAAGAAGGAAAAATAAATACCAAATATTGAAATTTTATTTTGTTTTACCCCTCCACCTACTTCAAAATACCACTTGTAGGTAAAATTTACATGTTTAAAATTGGTTTTGAGCAGCATCAGCCCTTTGTGGAATGAGCTGGAGTAAGAAGAAATATTTTCATTTTAGGTTCATACCCCCCATTCTTTGTGTTACAGGCTTGCAAGATTGACTGAGTAAGCCAGTCCATCTCAGGACACGACGTCAGGTCAAACAAGCCATACTGGTCCCAAAAAGCCTGGATTCTCTCTGTTCTTATTTCAGTCACTTATAGGCTAGGAGAGTCTTGAGAGCACAGAATGTGATATACAATGTGGGAATAGGGGAGAATCTAATGACTACTAGTCATTTACTGTCTGCCAGGCACTGTCCTAGGCCTTCGTGTAAGATGCATAAATTAATCCTTGCAATAAGCTTTTCAGACAAGAAATTATCCCCATTTTTAAAGATGAGTTAAATCGAGGGTCTATTTAAGTTATTTATCCAAAGTCAAACAGTGAGGCCAGGCACGGTGGCTCACGCCTGTAATCCCAGCACTTTGGGAGGCTGAGGCGGGCGGATCACTTGAGGTCAGGAGTTTGAGACAAGCCTGGCCAACATGGTGAAACCCTGTCTCAGCTAAAACTGCAAAAAATTAGCTGGGCAAGGTGGTGCACGCCTAGAGTCCCAGCTACTCAGGAGACTGAGGCAGGACAGTTGCTCGAACCCAGGGGGTGGATGTTGCAATGAGCCGAGATCGCACCACTGCACTCCAGCCTGGGCAACACAGTGAGACTCCATCTCAAAAAACAAACAAGCAAAAAATTCAAATAGTGGATACATCGTTAAGCTGAGTCTCTATAAGGCCAGAATCCGTACTTTTTAGACTGGCCCAAAGGAACTTGAAGAGATCTATGGCATGAGACTAGACAGGGAAACAGTGGGAAGGTAACTGTCGGTGTTAGAATTGTGGGAGTCAAGGACTCCCAGGTTGATGCTGAGGTATTCCAGTGTAGAAGAGTTGGAACCCTAAGGAATGAGACATTAGGAGCAGCGGGTCGTGACTTGGAATGGGGAGGTTGCTGCCATGGTACTGAAGTGTACTTAAAGTACCAACCAGTTAAGTAGACACTATGTTGCCTTGTTAAGCTGGAGAGGATATGCTGCCCTAGTTATAGCACAGCCATAGACAAATAACAGTGCATCTATGTGTGTGTGTGTGTGTGTATATACATATGTGTGTGTGTGTGTGTATATATATATAACTCTTAGGACTTTTGAGCACAATAAATATCACATTTTCTTGTAATTTTAATAATAACAGTAATATGGGGAGTATGTGTATATATATATGTGAGTGTGTGTGTGTGTGTATATATATATGTATATCAGACCATACCTGTCATAGTAGCATTATAGGGAAATACATTCATTGAGCCCTCAATGGGATCTAAAACATAGCCTTAAAGAGTGAAAAGAAAATCCTTTTAAGCGTAAGATTGGAGCACTAGCCATTTTATTCTGCCCTGAGTGCTGCAATTCTTACATTTAGTCCTCATTACCATCAGTGTTCCAGGCCTGGGGGTTGTATGAGAAGGCCCACACAGTACAGAATCACCCCCAGCCTCTCCTCTTCCTTCCACTCCCTGTCTTTCCTTTTAAGGTCTTATATCCCAAAGCTTATCAGTTCCAAGTTTGATTAGAACTCTGGTCAGTCTAAGATTGCTTGGCTGCCAAATGAATTCTAAACCTGCCTTCAAGAGTGCCAGAGAGTATGGCTGGACAGGGATTGAGTTTGCAGAGGGACCTGGACTTGTTTCCTGTGCCCGCTTAGGGGGTTGCTCAGCCAGTACCTGGCATCGTGAACATCCTTTGGCTCTCAAATGCTTTTTGATTCTGCACACTGCTGTGTAATCGCTCTGGGACTCACTCACACATGGCCTCATGCTGACGGAAACTGTTTGGCAAGAGTGGGTCTGGGCTGTGTCAGCTCGATCATGGCTTCAGGCCAAACTAGTCGACTGTAGTCAGGAGACCCCTTTTTCTTAGAGATAATCTATGTTTGTCAGGGTATATTTCACAAGATTGCCTTGACGGCTGGGGTAAGGATCCCCAGCTCAGGTTTCCTCACCTACACACCCTCCTGAAAGGCTTAACACTCAAGCCACATGCGGGAGATGAAATCCCTCAGCATTGCCTTGCAAGGCTGCCCTCCTCCTTGTTCCGCCATGTGGGAAGAGAGAAGCACCCATTTCAGAACTGTGGTGGATGCTTTTTGCAGATGAGTGGACCTGGGGTGCATTCTGTATCCTTGAATAGAAATAAGCTAACTGGCGCATAAAGTGATTAAACACATGATATTGGCCCTGTTAGGAGTGTGATGTCATATAATACAAAAATTTAGAGTAGCTAGCATTTATCAAGCATATACCACGTACCAGGCATTGTGCTGGGTACTTTGTAAACATTATCTCATTCAATCCTCCCATGGTGGTGTTACCATCCCTTTTTATAGATGGAGTCTGCGATGCTCCAAGAGGTTAAGCTACTTGCTCTTTTCCCTTTATTGTACTCAGCTAGCTGACTGCCGACCTTTTCATCAAAAGCTCTCCTATAATTGCATTATAGAACTAAATGGCATCCAAGGATTCTGTGCTTTTATTGAATAATCAGTTCTTGTTGATTTGATACACTTTCAGCTTATTAATTTGTGCATTTAAAAAAAGGTTAAAACTATTTTCATGTAAACCAAAGCAAGTAAGATACTTCATTTTTTTTCCTGGATTTGTTTTCAGGTGTGAGTTTGTTTTTAATTAACAGACTTTATTCTTTTTTAGGGCAGTTTTTTAGGTTTACAGTTTTAGGTTAACAGAAAGTACAGAAGTCCCATATACCCCTCCTCCCAAACAGTTTCCCCTATTGTTAATATCGTTTGTTAGTGTGGTACATTTGTTACAATTCATGAGCCAATATTGACGCGTAATTATTAATTAAAATCCACAGTTTACATTAGGGTTCATTCTTGTACATTCTGTGGGTTTTGACAAATGCATAGTGACAGGTAACTACTATTATGGTATCATACAGAATAGTTTTACTGCCCTAAATATCTCCTGTTCTCCACCTATTCATTACCTCCCACTCCCCACCACTGATCTTTTTACTCTCTCCATAGTTATGCCTTTTACTTAGATGTTTTTAATGGTCTCAATGTCCTAGAATCTCTGACTCTTTTGCAGATTTCTTAACCTGTTATCGGTATCCCAGCCCCATCCAGTCCCCTGCAATTATACCCTAATTATGACTACTTATATGGACTGGAAATTTCACAGTCATCATTAATGATGGCTTGGCTTGAGATTTTTCTGCCTTTCTGGATCTTTAGTATTTGATTTTTTGATTTGCTAATACAAATATTTACTTTCACTAGGTTTCCAGTTATTGTTTTTCATTTTCTTCCTTTTAAATGTAAGACAGGAGGGAGGTGCTCTTTCAGTATTTCCTCATGCAGATTCACTGAAATAACTGTGTGCTAAGTGTGTTGTTTTTAATAGTGTTACTACCGAGGTGGCAATGGTGGAGAAACTCAAGAGAAAGCTGCTGGCTTAGCCTGACAAACTCAGAGGTGAGGGATTAGGCAACAAGGATGCTTGCCATTGAATTATACTGATCAGATATATGGAGCTGTTGGAATCAGGGACTCCTGCTGGCCAACTGAAGCTGCAGTCTTCCATGAACTCCCCTCTCCTCCTTGCCTCCCGCCCACCACCTTTTAATATTTTTTTTTTCATTAACATCCATGAAAGTCCATGTTAACAATGTGGTTCAGAATCACTAAAGTTGTTTTAGCATAATACTATGAAAGGCAAGAATGGAAAGTTCTGCTTCCATGGCAAAGAAAGTACTATAGTATGAAAGTCTATATTTGTTCTCTTGCTACTTTCCCCCCCATGTGGTAGGACCATCTGAAAGTAGCTCAATTATTTATTGCCTTGTTCCAGGGGAGGAGGAAAATACAGACCACTAGACGCTGTGCCAGAGAGAGAGAGAGGGAAGTATTCTCTGCTTTGGGGAAGGGGGTTTTACAAGTGTTAACAATGTGGTTCAGAATCACTAAAGTTGTTTTAGCATAATACTATGAGGAAAGAGACAAGAACCATCTGTTGAAATGGCTCTTACATGATGCTGCATTTTCAAACAAAGCCTTCTCAAGGCATTTTTAGCTTGGTCTCTTTCCCTTGAAGTTGCTACAAAGAGAGCCCACTCTGCTAGCTGCTAAATAATGCTGCTTAGATAGCTCTCTCTGTCAGCACCCACTCTTTTGTTTATTTTACACCAGTGTTTCCCTCAAAGTATGAGCTCTAAGGCTGTCAAATATCACTCCTGGTATGAACCCAGAAAGTTCTCCTGAAAAATCCACTACTTCTGCCCATTTCCTTCCAAATTGCTGACTCTATTTTACTTGAACTTGGTGGAGTGACTTCGAAACCCTAACTACTTCACTGGGAAAGAGGAAAACCGCAAATACACACAGGCCATTGTGACTCTGGCCTGGTGGGCTCTAATTTTCTAGCGGCGGTTTGTACACCCAAGCCGGCTGCAAGGGTTAAGTAAACTTCGTGGCTAAGGATGACTTCATGGCCCTGGAATTTTGAAAAGCCAGGATTCTCAGTACACTGTGGCCAGCCTTAGAGTCTTTGGGTGTGAAAACCACTCTCAGTTACCCAGACTGATTTTTGGTTCCTGTTGCAGTGCTGCAGAATCTATTAAAATCCAGCAGCTGAATTGTCCTGGCTCTGCCACAAAGCTCAGCTGCTGGGTCGACTACAGGATTCCTGAGTTGTTTGTCAATGGAGAGTAGGAGTGAATGGAACCAGACGTATGCCTCAGCCTGGCATGAGGTGGCACCCTAGTGGCTGTTTTCTGCCTTAGAAATGTGAACTCTCTGTATTTTCACACAGGAATTGCCATTCACATCCAAATTGCAGTTCCTTTCTAAAGTTCTTTTTGAAGTCTCTAGGTCCTTGTTGCATCTTCAGGTACCCATATTCAGATGCTTAGATGTTCAGGCCAGTAATTTAGTAAGAACTATTGGCAGTACTCTAACCTGACATGGTGGAACTTCTAAGACAGAGTGAACTGCACTACAAGGCACAATAAGAAAATGAAACTCTCTGGTAGGAACAAGCCCAAACTTGAAAATACAAAATGTTCTTGCTCAGAAGGACTAATGAGGAAATGGGTGTAGGATAAGAAATTCCAGACACCGAGTCATTTGGGGTGCCATTTAAACATTTGCAGTACTTTAGATCTTAATTAAAGTGGGATAGATTTAAAACTTTCTTTCTAAATGAATGGCCTGTTGGTTTTCCTGTGTTAAGTAACACGATAGCTGTGATCATTGCATGGAAATTAATTTTAAAAATAGCTTATATTCTTAAGCAAGATCTTCTTTCAAAAGAAACCATTTGGGCTCGAGCATTAAAGGAAGAAACAAAGAGAATATAATAAAAAATAGATTGCAGCCCTAGCATGAACAGTCGCTGTGACCTTGCCTTTTGTTTGCCATTACACAATTCAATGGCAGTCTACTCAAACTATGTGCTCGATCAATATCCTATTAAAGCAGCACAAAAAGTCTCCATAAACTTGGTGGTTAGCTATGTTTATAAATGGAACTCGGCATAATTAGATGGTCAATAGCAGGCTCTACTAGTAATTTCAAAATGAACATCACACATTTTATATCTGTAGAAGTCAATGGCACCTCTTCTAGAGTGAGGGTAGAGTGTGGAGCAGACAAAAGAGTGGGTGGCCCTTTAAAAAAATCATAATGTCTATTTCCAAATGTAGTTTTTAAAGAAAATCTAAGTTTTGGAAGAGAAAATTCTGATAGGCCCCTATATATTTTTATTTTCCCTATCTGAACCACCTTGTTCGGAGTATATTATGACTTTGCAAATGTTACTTTTTCTAGTTTTAATCAACCCCTCATAGAGAGGTAAAATAATAAATATTGCCATACTCTTAGGAAGAAAAATAACAGTCTGGCTGGCTTAATTTAGCCAGCTTCCTCTACTATAATTCAATAAATTTTCAAAATAAATATTGAAATTGAATTAGTTTAGGAGGATGTTTTGTTGTGTGATTTTTTTCCTTTTAATTTTCTTGACATATTTGGGGTGAATATTTGGGTAGTAAAGCTGGCAGCAAGTGCAATGTACTGACAGTCATAGAAATTTTCATCAAACTACCCTTTCTTCGGAATCCTAGCTCACAGTATGGGTGGCCAAGCTTGATTTTTCGTATCCCACCCTGCTCACCTAATGAAGCCATGTAAGGTGAGAGTGTCCCCACCCTTAGGCTGACTCTGTCCTCAGCTGACTCGGCCCTACAAATTAAAAGGTGTATATACCTTGTGTTCGATATGTGCTCTGGCAGTAGTGATGGACCACTGAGCTGTTGAAATTAGAACTATGGCAGGAATAAACTTATGACATTAGTGTATCCTTCAGTCAATGCTCTGCATGAAGGTCTAGTCCTTTCTCTTACATGCATGTACTCCTACAGTCTTCCTGGTTAGAGCTGGCAGTGAGAGTTCTCATGGCAGAATTTGGGGCCCTTTTGATCTCTGTTCTCAGCTGAAGCTTCTGCTAAATTTACCAGACTATGAATTCTCTTCTTATAAAGATTTGAACTGGGGAGGAGCACAACATACACCTTGATGTACATACTAATGTGTTGTCATGGTCTCTATTCGTATGTTCACCTATTTCTAGGTCATTCATCAGTTATGCTTCCTATGTGTCAAGTATAAAACCTATATTCAAGATGGCAGCATGGTATTGTAAAACAGTACAGGATATAGAGTTGGGGAATCGAGCTTTTCAACTTACCAACTTTGGGCAATATTTAACCCCTCTTGGCTGTGTTTTCTTCTAGGTTACAATCATTTATTCATTTAGCAAATGTTCATGAAGTCCTAACTGTGTGCCGAGCCTAAGTCCAAGTACTGGAAATAGGAATACGTCTCAGGAGTGTAATGAGGGTTAAGTGACAGATAGCCTAGCGTCCGCCACAGAGTAGATGCTCAGCAGTGATAACCACCACAGTTACTGAACAGAGCCTCAGCCCCGATTTTTGTTCACTGTGTGCTCAGAGCCAATCTTGGAGCTGACCACTATCAGTAAATGTATTGAAAATGCATGTGTGTGCGCGTGTATAAATTAAGAAGGGCCAATTTTAGAATTCATGTTCTAACAACCAATTTATGAGAAGCACCACTCTGGTGACCCTTACGGAGTGAGTAATTCCGATAGAGTAAGAGCATGCCAGTATTAGACCTCATTCCTCTGTTTTAGGAAACGAGAAAACTCTTATTCCTCAGATGTTCAGCCAGAGCCTGTGTTTCTGCATTATTCTAGAAATTGTTCTCCTAGGATATCTCATGGATAGCAGAATCTTTTCAAATTCTCAATCTAACACTGACACATTAGCAACTTTTTAAGTGGCAGACCACACCTGGGTTATCTGTACCAGCATTCTGAAAAGTCGTACTTAGTTTTACAGTATTTTTAAATTTTGCTTTCACTCATATTATGAGTCAAAATTCCCTATGAATGGCAGAAGCATGCTACAGGTCATTACTGACAATGTGGTTTGTTTGGGTTTTCTTGAGACAAAGTCTCACTCTGTTGTCCAGGCTGAAGTGTGGTGACACAATCATGGCTCCCTACAACCTCCGCCTCCCAGGCCCCGGGGATCCTCCCACCTCAGCCTTCCCAGTAGCTGGGACCACAGGCACGCGTTGCCACACCCAACTATTTTTGTATTTTTTGCAGAGATAGGGTTTTACCATGTTGCCCAGGCTTGTCTCAAACTCCCGGGCTCAAGAGATCCGCCTGCCTTGGCCTCCCAAAGTGCCTGGATTACAGGCATGAGCCAGTGTGCCCAGCTAATAATGTGCTTTTTAATAAACCTTTATTTATGCACTCATAAGCCTCAACTTTTTCATGGTGGATATTCATATCCAGTAGTAAGACGGAAAAACTAAAAGGGGTTTTTGTGACTTCCAGAAGCTTAGGAGAAATCCTGTATTACCCTGCAGTAGGGCCACAAATATTATTGAGATTTGGCTGGAGTACATTATCATAGCTAACTCTTGCCGATTAGAAGGGCTGTTGGTATTGACCATCTTAGCGTGGCTAGAATGGGGCTGGTAGAGTCCACATTCAGCAAAACCTCACGTAGGTCGAATGCTGGAACTGAGCTAATCCAGTCTGTGGTTAATATGAGTACATGTTAATACCCAGGATTTTTCACTAGGTGGCGGAGAAAAAAAATGGAAGTTATTGGTGGAAATATTGAAAACTATTTACTTTTTAGACAGCTGGATTAGTCAATTGTTGGGATAGGACCCTGTTGGTACAGTTTGGTTTCCTAACAGCTAATGGTCAAGTAGCCCCAGTGCGCTATTGGTTGTGGGGCTTATGTTTAGCTTAGCCTTTCCCTGGTTTATAGATCACTGTGGGGAAAAGACCTCTTAGGCCATCAAATCCCGCCCCTGTCAGAGAAGACTTAATCCCATGACTGAGGCTGTATCAGATATTAAACGGGTACCACATTTGACCTCAACCAAAAGCTAAGATATGATGATACTCTAAAATGCAGAAAATCAATTTCGGTCCCCAAGGCAGAAGGCACTAATGCAGATCAGTCAGCATTGCTAACCCCTCTGTGCACTGCTCTGTTAGACCAGGTGGCAGGGCCCTTCATCCAGTGGAACTCTTGCTGATGCTTGTAAGGTTTAAGACCTGCGAAAGCAGAGAGGCGAGAAGGAGAATGATGAGATAGAAGTTTTGCCACATAAGTGTAGGCGATAATTATTCTTCCATTTAAACTTGTTGAATTTATCTCCCTCATAACTGATGACAAAGGAAAGACAGCAGCACTAGAAATGTGGATTTCACTCCTGTTTCTCTGAACAGATATCTAGGAAATGTCTACATTCAAGCCCTTCCTCTGTCACTTACTTAGTTGCGTGATTTGACCATGTTACTTAACCCACAGTGTAGTTTCTCGTTTCTAAATGAGAATAATATAAATACATATTCCATAGGGATAATGCAAAGATTAAATGAGTTGAGTCAGGTAAAATACCTAGCACATTGCCTGGCATGTAATAAATGCTCAATAAATATTAGCTCTTAGCTATTTTTCATTAACAAGCTCATGTAATTTTAGTTCAGCTCAGTAAACATTTGGTGCATATGTGTAATATATGAAGCACCCTGCACTGTGTACTGAGGAGAATACAAAAATAAGTAGGAGACAGACTTTTCCTCTGTAGAGTACATATCTAAGTTTCTTGAGATCTAAGACTGAGCTTATTTTATGGCAATAAAATGCCTGAATGCACTTAATTTACCAATTAAACTCACAGTAATTATCTGTCAAAGATAAATTATCTTCCTGATTTGGAATGGGGTGGGAAAATGTATCGGTGAATTTTTCCTATTTTAATGAAACAGAAAGATTTTTTTGAAAAATAAAAATTCCTCTATTCACCTCCCTTTTCTCCTTCTGCCACCACATATGTATTCCTTAACATGTGTCCACAAGACACGGATGTGTGAAAATAAGGCTCTGTCTGTGTTAGCGGATGCCTTTCATGGGGTTAAAAAATATTCTACTGGCTTTTGGCACCTAATACTACATTTCATAAAAAGCATTGGTTAAATCTTTTAATAGCAGGCGAGTTCATTTTCACGTAGAGGGAAATCCTTGTTTTAGTTCAATGCCTTTTTTTAATGTTCCTGTTTGGAAAACCATACTCTTAGCCTGCATTTGGTCAGACCTTTTAGAAAGGAAAAGTGGAAAACAGGAGATCAGCACAGGGTTTACAGACCAGAAATCTGCTTGGCAAAGGAGTTGCTGAAGACTGTGGCGTAGAAGCTGCAGAGAAAGTACCTTTATGATTGATTTCCATTCAAGTCAGACTGACTGCAGTGTGGTCATTTTTCTAACCCATAACTGCTCACACTGCAGCAGTCTGCTATCTGCAGGGCGTCTGAATTATAGCAGTCTATGTTCGTGTTACCTCTTACACAAATTACTTACACTGGTTTCTTTTTCCATGCAAATTCATCAGTTTTACAGCCTCTCGTAGCCACAGTCAGGAAACTCTGGCAGAGAGCACAAATTGATAAAATGAGTTAATTTTTACTATACTTATTTTTTTTTCTTTCTAAAAGCCCTTTCTCATAGGCAGTGTTCAGGAAGCATATTACGGTAAAAGGGAGATAACAAAGGAGTTGAATTTTCTTGCCATAAATTACTTTCCAAGTTAATTCCCTTTAACGATGATTCCAGATTTGCTTGAGTTTTCATAGCATTGTGCGTTTTACAACTGTGCCTTTGAGAGAAAGAAGAACAAGTATTTTCCCATGTTCAGTCCCTTTGTGCCAGTGACATGAACTTTCTTACAAGATCTTTGCCACTGGAATGCAAAACAACACTAAATTGTGCTGGGTCCATAGAACTGTGTGCTGCTATTGGACTTTTTCCCCCCAGTCTTAAAGTACAAGTTCCCAAAGTCTCACTGAGTGTTTTTTAGATCATGTAATCAGAAGAAAAATGTATCTCCATTTTTTCATAGTTATAAGTTGGAAATTGAGTTGTTGCCGTTCTTTCATATTCCTCAGTGGCCATACAGATTCGAAGAAGGGACAATAATGGTCAGTCTCTGAAATGTAAGCCCCACAAGGGCAGGGGTTTTTTGTATCTTGTCCACTGATGTTTCTCAAGTGTCTGAAATGATGCCTGGCTCACTAAAAGTGCCCCATAAATATTGTTGAATTCCACTGAATACAGCCTCTCCGAGGATATGTACTATTAACCGTAGGTTGGACAAACTAGTCATTTCGTTAATGCTCCCTGCTGGCTTCTGTTGAACAAGTTGGAAACTTAGCACACTGTACTCTCTCAGGCAGAGTAGCTCAAAAATTTGTATAGAAATTTTTTCCATCATCCTCTCTTTCCAACAATGCAAGCCTGAGCAGCTTGTCTCTGGTGGATGGCAGAAGTTCAATAACCACAACCTTATCCAACTACTAATGTGTACAGAAGAGCAGGTCATTAAGAGGGTTGGCTACTAAAATAACCCCTTTCTTCCAGTAGCCTACATTATTATAATGATTCCTTAATAGCAAACCATTTATTAAGAAATGACACAAAGACTACATTCTACTTATGACAGGAAAGAGGCGGGGGTAGAGGATGAATGAGTTGGAAATAATATCTGAAGAGACAATTTCCAAAAGTTAACCTTTTGAGAAAAACTCCTCGATAGAGCAAAATACTTCAGATTCATTCATTACAATACTACTTAAGAAAATTGGGGAGCCCCTCCACACGATGTATATGTATTTATAGAATTCTGAGTTTCATTTGGTATTGTTTAAAGTTTAGAGGGGGCAAATAGGGAGGGTAATTATTCACTCTCCTTAATTCAAAGCATATTTATTGATGATCAACTGTGTACACAAAACTGTGGTCAAAGGGAGCTCTAGGATCTGTAGGATTAAAGATCATGTGTATTACCTCTGAGTTCATGACCTGGGAGAGTTATTCAACCTCTTTGTGCCTCAGTTCCTTCCTGGTGGTATGGTGAGGATCGGGATTCCCCAGCGCTCAGGCTGCAGACTAGTACCAGTCAGTGGCCTGTTAGAAACGGGACTGCACAGCAGGAGGGGAGCGGCCGGTGAGTGAGCACTACTCCCTGAGCTCCGCCTCCTGTCAGATCAGTGGTAGTGTTAGATTCTCATAGGAATGCAAACCCTACTGTGAACTGCACATGCGAAGGATCTAGGCTGCAGGCTCCTTATGAGAGTCTAATGCCTGATGATCTGAGGGGGAACGGTTTCACTCCGAAATCACCCCCCTACTCTGATCCCTGGCAACATTGTTTTCTATGAAACCGGTCCCTGGTGCCAAAAAGTTGGGGACTTGTGGTGAGGAGTAAATGGGATGATGTGCTTAAAACCCTTAGCCCAACTTCTGGTTCATAAATGATGCCTAATAAATCGTGATGGTGATGGTGGCAGCAGTGGTTAGTGGTGGTGGTGGCAGTTCATTTTTGCCATAATTATTATTAGAATTACGGGGCCCAAAGAGTTTCAGCAACTTAATCAAGTAAACAGGTGGTTATTGGCAGGACTGGGAATCTAGACAATCTCTCCCCATCCTAGACTAGTGTTTTTTATGCCCCATGATATCTCTTTATAACCTTCAAAATGCATCTCAACCTAGATAGGGAGAAAATGTTACATATGAGACAAAGAATGATAAAGCCTAGAGTCAATTACAAATGGAGCAAAACTGGATTTCACAATAAATGGAACAGAGAGGCAGTGCTGTGCTTGGTCCAGTCCTGCCCTAACGTCTCCACATTTGATTGGCAGTGGCTGCATCATTTCTGTAGCACACCAGAAGGCAGTTAGTCTTTAACTTCAGAAACCCAATGTGATAACCTGGGTAGGCCAGAATTTATGTGACATTGGACAAATCATTTAACCCTCCACAACTTTTATTAGTTTCTTAATTTTTCAAAAGAAGGACTTAATGCCATTATTAGTTAAAAAGTATACTGCGTTACATATATCTTACTGATGTTTTATATTTATTAGAAGAATATGATCATTTATTTATGCCCTTTCAAGTGCACAGTTTGGAACAGGTCTTTTAGAGCTGTTTGCTCTCCTGGAGGAGTTGTCAAATATCCATTGTAAAAATTATATTTTCTTTCCCAACAGCAGAGTCTTGGCCTCCATTCCCTTCTGCTGGGACACTTGAATCAATCTTGTGATTTCCCCACCTCCAGAATCTTAGCCCCCTTCCAAGCATTCTGAATATGGTTTCTGTGTTAGTCTGTTCTCCTGCTGCTATGAAGAAGTACCCGAGACTGGGTAATTTGTAAACAAAAGAGGTTTAATTGACTCACAGTTCTACATGGCTGGGAAGGTCTCAGGAAACTTATAATCATGGCAGAAGGCACCTCTTCACAGGGCAGCAGGAGAGAATGGGTCCCGATTAAAGGGGGAAGCCCCTTATAGAACCATGAGATCTCGTGGGAACTCACTCACTGTCACGAGAACAGCATGGGGGAAATTGCCCCCATGATTCAATTATCTCCACCTGGTCCCACCCTTGACATGTGGAAATTACAATTCAAGGAGAGATTTGGGTGGGGACACAGAGCCAAACCATATCAGTTGCCTTATGAACGTTCCCAGGTCTGCAGTGATCGTATTACTTCCCTATTCAGAAACTGTCCTGGATCCCACAGATCACTCACTTTACTAATTTTTTTGTTTTTGTTTTTTGTTGGGTTTTTTTTGAGACGGAGTCTTGCTCTGTCTCCCAGGCTGGAGTGCAGTGGTGCGATCTTGGTTCACTGCAAGCCCCACCTCCCGGGTTCACACCATTCTCCTGCCTCAGCCTCCCAGGTAGCTGGGACTACAGGTGCCCACTACCATGCCCAGCTTATTTTTTGTATTTTTAGTAGAGACGGAGTTTCACCGTGTTAGCCAGGACGGTCTCAATCTCCTGACCTTGTGATCCACCTGCCTCGGCCTCCCAAAGTGCTGGGATTACAGGTGTGAGCCACCGCGCCCAGCCCACTTTACTTCTTATCTCCAAACTTATGCACATACTTTGTCCTTTGCCAAGAAAGCCTTTCCTGTCTCCTGTGCCTCTTTAAATCTGAACCATCCTTAAAGGCTCAGTTTAAGTGCCCACTCTTCCTGGAATCAAACCTTTTTCTGATCTCACAAGCCAATGGGATCTATGACTCCTTTGAACTTTCCTAGCACATTCATAACATTTTTCCTATGAAATTTAGCATGTTCGGCATTGCATTAGATATTAAGGTATTATTTTAGTATACCACTTAGGTTGTAAACCTTTTGGGGACAGAGACACTATGTACCTTTTTATTATTTCAAGTTTAAAGCAAATACTATATGTGGGAGTCAGTGTGGTGCAGTAAGAAAAGCCCAGGTTTTGAGGTCAGCGTCCTTACATTTTAACCCTGACTCTCTCTTTTTGTCTTTCTGTAATCGAGGACAAGTTATTTAATCTCACTCCAAGCCTTCGTTCTCCTCATCTAGAAAATGCATTTTTAAGTTTGAGAATGAAATTAAGTACAGTAAATAAAGTGCTTATCAAAACGTGGCATGATGGGTGCTCCAAAAGGCCTGCCTAAAGCCCACCTCTTGAGTTCTTCATGACCTGTCAAAAGCTCTTTCTGTTCTCCAGATTAGAGATACTGAGAATACCCAACCCATTGCAGGGATACTTTGACAGGGACTGCTCCCCTCAGGTGCGAAGCTTTCTCTTTGGCTGTGACAGTGTCACTGAGTCAGAATCCAACCCGATAAGCCAGCTGTCCATGTGATTCATACCTACAGGCAGTCGCAGGGGGATGTTCCTTAATAAGACTCTTGAAGAAGGCAGAGTTTGGGTCTGTGAATTACTAGGATTATTTAACTCAGGTTGTGAAACCCATTCTCATTTCAGAAACTTAGTGATGTTTTAAGACACGCATAACCAGTTTGCCAAGCTCTCAAGTTGCTCATCAGAAGTCAGATAGACACTTTTGGGAAGTGCCAGGCCACCTGGTGCCATTTGCCACATTACAATTACAGTATACTTAAGTGGTTCACAGGAAGTATATATATGGCCAAGCTAAGCCCATTTATGTGGACTTAATTATTTTTTAATATCTGGAAGGTGGGCACACCATGTTTACACAGGCTTTTTTTTTCTTCCCCTATTCTGGCTCTCTTGACGTTTAAAAAAGATAAGACAAAATACGTTTTTCTAGGATAGATAAAGTATTAAATATGGCCGGGCGCGGTGGCTCAAGCCTGTAATCCCAGCACTTTGGGAGGCCGAGACGGGTGGATCACGAGGTCAGGAGATCAAGACCATCCTGGCTAACACGGTGAAACCCCGTCTCTACTAAAAAATACAAAAAACTAGCCGGGCGAGGTGGCGGGCACCTGTAGTCCCAGCTACTCGGGAGGCTGAGACAGGAGAATGGCGTGAACCCGGGAGGCGGAGCTTGCAGTCAGCTGAGATCTGGCCACTGCACTCCAGCCTGGGCGGCAGAGCGAGACTCCGTCTCAAAAAAAAAAAAAAAAAAAAAAAAAAAGTATTAAATATAAGTGCATCTGGATGTTCACCATGAGCTAGGGGGCCTCTTCTTCTCTCTGTCTGATCCAGTCCCTCACATTCACACTTTGCTCTGTGTTCCTCTCCTTCCAAAAGCAAGGGAGTGAGGGCCAGACAGTGTCCGCCATGCTCAAGAATGAAACAACTTCTCCACCCAGTTGAGGCCTCATCTCCCTTTTGACATTTGTGAAAAACATCTAAATCCAGACCTATGACACTGATTAGCCTTATAATTCTTCTTCAGCTAATGAGAGGCGTGGCTCTCTAATCTCCAGGAAGGCACAAAGCATTAAGTACCTACCGTATGTCAGCCTGCTGGGAGCGAGGGTGAGTGATCTAGGCTCATCTTTGAGTAATCTCCCTCGCCTCTCCTCCACGGCCTATTTCATACTGAAAATATCACGAAATTAAAGGGGGAATTATGCAAATAAATTTAATATAAAAAGCAAATTAGGGGATGACGGTCAGCATTATTAATTAGAACCCTGTTTACACTTATTGTCAAGCCTCAGCATTTTTTTTAAACGAAAGGCTCTTCCTCCCTTAGAGCCTGTTACTGAGAGATGTGTTTGAATTTCAGAAAGTAGATGTGAATTTCAGTCTTCCATTTTTTCAGCAGTGACTGTTTTTATATACTGACAGTTGTGATTAGGGTTTATTCATTGCTATTAATCAAATAACTATTTTTTCTTAGAAATTCTTATATTCCCTCATACCGTCTCTTGATTCCATAGTTCCATTATGGCATCTCAATTCACCTGGTTTCTCAAGTGCTGATCCTGGGAGTCATCCCAAACTCCCCTGTTCCCATTATTACAACAGTCAAGAAGTCAGCATGTCTTCTTTTTATTTATTTGTTTTCCAAGATTTTTATTCGAGATGGGGTCTCACTCCATTGCCCAGGCTGGAGTTGTCGTGGCATAATCATAGTTAACTGCAGCCTCAAACTCCTGGGCTCAAGTGATCCTCCCGCCTCAGCCTCCTAAGTAGCTGGGACTACAGGCACGTGTCACTACACCTAGCTAATTTAATTAAAAATAATTTTGTGTGTGTGGAGACACAGTCTTACTATGTTGCTCAGGCTGGTCTGGAACTTTTGGTCTTAAGCAATCCTCCCACCTCAGCTTCCCAAAGTGCTGTGATTACAGGTGTGGGCCACCACACATGTGCCCAGCCATTCAGTACTCCTGAATAACTTATATCAGGCTCCTCCTTTCCATCCTTTGAGTTTAGACCCCATCCCCACTATACCTTGCACAAATGTCCCAGTGGACTCTCTGGTTTGCCGATTATATTCTTCAAGCGCCCCCCACCCTTTCCTCTCCATGCCTACCCTCATGACAGATGGATCTTTCTAGGTGATAAATGCAAATTTGGTGATAGCATTCCCGTACTTTGCTGGTTCTTCTTTCACTATTGAATATAACTCAATGCAGCAACCCGTTCCATTGACTAGTGTTTACTGACTGCCTCCTGGTGTCAGGGACTATATTAGATGCTGACAATATAATCTCCAGTTATAGTGGGGTAAGGTAAATGTTTTAATAGCTTATAAACTTGGCAATCTGCTGAATTCAAATTTATGTTCCTTAAAGAAACCTGCCAGATCCCACCGGGCACATGTTGGCTCATGCTTGTAATACCAGTGCTTTGGGAGGCAAAGGCAGGAGGATTGCTTTAGACTAGAAGTTCAATATCAGTCTGGGCAGTATGGTGAGACCCCATCTCTACCAAAGAAACTTTTAAAAAATTAGTTGGGTGTGATGTAGCACACCTGTGGTCCCAGCTATTGGGGAGGCTGAGGCAGGAAGATTGCTTGAGCCCAGGAGCTGAAGGCTACAGTAAGTTTTGATCACACCTCTGCATCTGCACTTAGCCTGTGTGACAAAGTGAGCTCTTGTCTCTTAAAAAAAAAGAAAGAAAAACCTACCAGATCCTTCATAATCTGACCTTAACCATCCTTCCTCTTTCCCGTGTATTCTACACTATGTCGTCATACCAAGCTCTCAGAAATCCAGTAAACATTTTCTGCTGTCTTACCTTGATGCTGTTTCCTCTGCCTAGAAGTCCTCCATCCCTTTCAGTTGCATAATTCCTCCTTGTCCTTTTAACATTGTTTCCAGGCTTCACATTTTCTGAGGCCATTCCTTGAACTTCTTATCCCCAGGTTGGGTTAAATAACCCCCTTCTTTGCAGCCACTTCAATTTAGGAATGCAGATGGTCCCCCATTTACAATGATTCCACTTAAAATTTTCAGCTTTACGATGGTGGGAAACTGACGTGTGTTCAGTAGAAATCATACTTCAAGTAACCATACAGTTACTCTGTTTTTCACGTTCAGTACAATATTCAATCAGTTACATGAGATATTCAACACTTCGTTATAAAATAGGAGTATTAACTGCATTTTCAACTGATGATATTTTTAACTTACGATGAGTTTATCAGGGCATAGCCTCATTGTAAGTTGAGCGCCTGTAGTCCTATCAAATGACTTCTCAGACTTTTAAAAAATTAATCTGTCAGACTTTCCTTTCCGTTTAGTGGTAGGGACCACGTCTTTCATCTGAGTGCCTTCCTCACTCAGCATAGTTCTTGGCAGTCGCAGGCTCTCAGTAAGCATCCATTGGATGAATAAATGTCTCTGGTTCATGATGACCCTTATTATTATTTCTTCTGATGGATACTAACCTGTAATTTATTTATTCCAGTATCAAATTATGTGGGCTTAGCTCTCAAACCAGTGCCTCCATATAGTATCTGTTTTTCCTGCTTTTACGTAATCTTTCAGAAAGATTATTTGCACTAATAATTTGCACCACTAATTTTATGGAGTTGTTTGATAAAATTGGTACTTGTTATTTGTCCACTGGAAAACATTTATTAATCTACTGTCAAAAAGGTATCCAGGCTGAAAGATAGAAAATACAAGGAATCAGTCTCACACAAGAGTCATTTCTGAAAATCACAAATAATCAAAATTAAATCAAAGATCAGAAAATTCTTTTATAAAAGGCCAGCTAATAAATATGTTAGGCTTTGTGGGCCATATGGTCTCTGTTGCAGCTACTTGTCTCTGATGGTGTAGTGGGGCAGCAGCCATAGACAATGTAGAAATGAAAGGCCATGGCTCTGCTCCAGTAGAACTTTATTCATAAAAACTATGGGCCTGCCTTAAATTACAAGGTTGGGCAAATATTCAGTTAAGATGTATGCAAGGTGGAGAGGTGATTCAGAGTAAAGAGAAACCACACATTTCATATTAGAAGAAACTGAGAATGGGCAGCTTAGAAAGATGACTTTGTTCTCACCGAAGTTCAAAACAGAATTCCAAAATACAGATGAGTAGAAGCTATCAGGATCAGATAAAGTTAGACAAGCCTAAGGAGTGTTTTGGCTGTTCATTCCAGAAAAGTTTAAGACCAAAATGTGGGGGAAGTATTTTTGTTAAAAGCATCCAAGAATGTTGCAACCTCGGTGACAATTTACTATTACATAAAGAGAAAAGATGAAAAATATATTAGAAAAAATATGCCTTTCCCGTATAGACTATTTTTAGTCAGTATTCCTTTGGAGTCAGTTTATTACTGATTATTTTCGATTAGCTTACCATACAAATGCAAAAAAAAATGTGCTAAATGCAACACTGAAGTATGCTGTCATTGATTTTATATCCACAGAATTTAACTGGTTTTTGTTTGTTTTCTTAATTCTAGCACCAATAGCTGCAGGAACTGGCCCAAATTTTTCTCTCTCAGATTTGGAAAGTTCTTCATACTACAGCATGAGTCCAGGAGCAATGAGGAGGTCTTTACCCAGCACATCCTCTACGAGGTAATTTGATTGGCAGCTCTTAAAGAAGTTATGCTACATGGTTGCACACCTTGATTTTAACTCTGGGCCCGCTATGCATTTAGCAATGCGCCTTTAGTAATAGAAGATACCAAAGTAGTGGGTTCAGCCCCAACAGACTGTCGGTCTCGTTGGGGAGATAAAGCAAATATGCATGTAGCAAGGTTAAATACACACACACACACGTACACACACACACACACACAAACACAGTAAAAAACTGAGCTAAATTGTGTGACACAGGCTAAAAATAGTTAAAGAGAGCTTTATCCAAAAAGAATACCATGGTTCCAGCTCTAAATGTTGGTTAGGGTTGGTGAGATCGAAAGGAAAAGGAATGGAATTCTGGGTGGGGTGAAAAATGAGCAGAGGCATGGAGGAAGGATGGATGATGAACATAACATGTTCTCAGGAAATGAAGGACAAGGCTGGACTGCAGCAAAGGGCATATGTTTTGGCTTGTTTGGCAGGAAGTGAACACTGGTGACAGTCCCAGTGTCATGCCCACAGCAGACATTACAGCTCAGTGCCAGCTCTTTTCCCATTGAGACCCCAGAGCTCTCAATATCCAGTTTACTGGAGTTGCCCTAAAAGATGAAACCCATTTGATATCCTGGTGTGAGATTATACAAATGGAAGCAGTCACTTGCATGACCTCAAGTGAGGATGGGGCCAGACTACAGATGCCATTGTATTGAGAGACCTTAAAAACAGTAAAGCTAGAGTAGTGTAACCTGATAACGTTTCTGGGGTTCTTGCTGTCCTTAAAGTCACAAAGCCAAAATCAAAATGAAACATTTTTGCAAGATTGTGTTGTCTCTAGATAACCTGTACCAGAGGGAAAGGGATTAGGCATTAAACCCACAGTATTCTTTTACAAATTGGCTTTAGCACTGGACTGTGACAACAAAGAATAGAATGGTGCAGAATGATCTTTAATGTTTGTACACTTTGCAGAAAAATGTCTGACAAAGGCATATTCCTCCTAAAGCAAGTACCTGAGTCTTATGATTTAAAACAATGCCCAAATTGTAGAAATTTTCCTTGGTGTACACTCATTCTTACCTTGCCTTTATATATTTTAAACATCACTACTTTCAAAAAAAATCAACTTAGTCATCACTAATACTTTGAAGACAGTTAAAGAAACAGGTATTCCCTTAGTATAACTACCAAATCCTACCGTCGTCATTCATGTTGTTTAAATGTTCCCTTTAGTTCTCTGTAGTATCAGCTCCTCAGGGGGACAAAAAAGTCACACATCCAAAGTCTATTTATAATAGAAGAAAGAGATTGTGAATACATTCGGGCGTTAATACATTTTGAGGATTTCGAATGTTTGCTGATGGAAGAGACATTGTGTATAACTGCACTCAGTCAACATGAAAAAGCTTTGCAAATGCTTGTAGGCAGTGATTAATTTAAAAGTTTATGGGCTGTTTGTTTTTCATGTGTGTGCTGTACATGTACCATACACCTCCCAAACAGTGTTCCCCGCTTTTTACGTTTTCACACAATTCTCCAGCTATGTTTTATTATCTTTTGTGACTCTCTGAGAGGAAAGCTCATTATGAATGTCATTTAAAAGGCCAGTGTCGTTCTCATATTCTGTAAATAACTAACCCTGATAAGGAGCTAATTATAGCCTGCATCAGTAGTTAATAACCTGGTAATATGTTTGTTTTACTCTCATTAGGCTCTTCCTAGGATGATTTTTTAAATTCTTTAAATACATAGATTCAGCAGAATTAACGATGTACAGGTTAGAAAGTGTGCCCAGAAGAATATCTCAGATTCATATATAGAAATGTTCAGCAATCAGTATGTCTTCCTGCTGTGCCAATATTAATGGATCATTTTCTCTGTGGCAGGCACCATATTAGGTGAGTTGTATGCCTGTTCTGATTTATTCTTCACAGTAATTTTACAATATACACAGTGTCGCCATTTAAACAGTGGAGCAACACAAAGCTCAGAGAAGTTAAGTCACTTGCCCAAAGTCACAGTCCTAGTGAATAGAGGAGTCTCCATTCACACTCAGGTCTGTTGGAACTTTAAAAATGTGCTCTTTTCACTCAGAATCCTCTTGAGAATAGGACTGACTCTTTTCGTGAGGAACAATAGAATATGAGGTCCTAAAAAAGGAGTTTCTAGCATCTCTACTCCTCCCTGGCACTTAGTGTTTGCCGTCTTGAGTTATTCTTACCATCTTTGCGGCCTGCACGTATGCAGCCTCCGCATCTGGACGGTGAGTCCCTTGAGTGACAGCGTCTAACGCTTCCCATTGAGCAGCGAACACTATTAGTAAGAAACTTACTATCTTACTTTAGTAACATACCGTCCTTGGCACCATGGGTGTAAAGTCAAATAAGGGGCTTTACAATCTAGTGGTAGAGACTGAGAAGTAAGTGGGAATTTTCAGTTCAGGGTCCTATGAACACTCAGGAAAGTTAAGGCATTTCGCAGTCTTAGGAATGCTAAGTAAGACTTCTAGGCCTTACACACAGTAGGAATTAAGATATTTGGAATTAAGGTAATACTTTTACCTATTTTTTAGATATAATTGCTAGAAATACGAGAAAAAATTCCACACACAAGAAGAGATAGTGCATCACTCCTTAGGAAAATATTCATCCTCACTTTTTGTGTAGATCTTACAGATACTTTCCTGCTTCCCTCAAGTGTTTCTGGGAAAATAGAATGAGTATGTTAGAAAGGGCAAGAAACCAAAATCAATGACTGATTCATTTCAATAGATAGATAGGTAGGTAGATAGATGTGATGCAGTGGTACTCACTGTAAGTTCTGTACCCCTTCAGGGTAAACATCTTCAAAATCATAGAAAGAACAGTGTAAAAATTGGGAGAAAATACATTTTTTATTCCAAAAAACTTTATCAAGATAAACCAGCTGTCAAAAGTTTGTGAAGTCAGAGTAAACTTGTCTCGGAAGCCTCCACCTGTGCTTCCTAATTTGCTTCATTCCTGATCTTTTCCTCTTTTCCATGCTGTACCTATACCCTCCAGATGTTTATCTTTTTTTTTTCTCCAGTAGAGACAGAGTCTCTTTCTATTACCCAGGGTGAGTGCAGTGATCATAACTCACTGCAGCCTCGAAGTCCTGAGCTCAAGCGATTCTCCTGCCTCAGCCTTTGAAGTAGCTGGGACTGTAGGCATCTGCCACCACACATGTCTGATTTAAAAAAAAATTTTTTTTCGTAAAGACAAGGTGTCACTATATTGCCCAGGGTGGTTGCTGAATTCCTGGCCTCAAGTGATCCTCCTGCCTTGGCCTCCCAAAGTGTTGGAATTACAGGTGTGAGCCACCATGTCCAGCCCTCTTTTGTCAACTTCTGAAAGTCCTTGCTTTCAAACTAAGACATCAGCTGATAACTATAGACTCTTTCAATAATACTAGCTTGCAGTATTTGCATTTTGTTAGAAAATGCCAAGGAAATCAAAACCTTTAAAGACTCAGAAAAGTATCAACAATGGGGGAACGATGGACAATGGAGTTGACCTTTGGGGCTAGATCTAATTGAATTATGATACTTGGATGAATCCATGTCGCATGTATTCGTATGGCTGTTTCTAAGTCAATAACCTAATTCAGCAGATTTTTAGTGTCTTCTGTTAGCCAGGCACTGTGGTAGGCACTAGAGATTAAAAAGCATATGGTAATTTTCCCTGAAAATCTTACAGCCCCATCAGAACGTATAGGCTTCTCATTTTATTTGCCAGAGTACTTCAGAGAAATGTTTATTTTTTTCTAACATGTATTCTTTCTGTTTCCGAGATGATTTCAAGTGGCTTTCAATTTTAAAACAACAGGTAATATTACATGTAGAAAGAGGCCAGAAACCATGTGGAACAAATTGTTATAGCAGGAACCTGAACCAAGAGTTATGCCTCAAGTTTAACCCTGAGCTTCCTGGTTGCCAAGGCAAAAAGGGTTATATAGTTTGCATTTCTAATAAAAGGAAATAAGATAAATTTGTTCAAAGAGACCATATTTTTCTGGTTATGTTTTATAAGGAATTCTCTATGTATATCCTCTTATAAAGGACTCCCATTAGATGTAGTTTTACATAAAATATAGAAGAGTTCTTCAGTGGCCATTTTTCATTGAACTTTCAAGGAAAGCCAAGCAAAGAACATTAAATAAGCTATTAAAGGCATTTCCTTTGAGTACTAAGCTAGCATGGCACAGTTATGTTGCTTTCCTGTGGTCTGGCTTTAATGAGAATAGAACTTAATGGCTAAGAATACTGGAATGCCAACATTAATAATTAGAATTTCTTGCCATAAATTGGCCCTCCACATTCATTCTTTCATTCAGATTGCTGCAATAGCTTAACTGTCTCCCTGCGCTAGGCTCTATTTTCCTGTTTTCCCCTTTGCCTTTCTAAATCTGTCATCTGCGCAGTTACCAAAGTCACTTTTCTAAAATATAACTCCCCTGTCATTCCCTGTTTAGACTATTTCGGGGAGTCCACATTGCTTATAGGAGAAAGTCCAGACATGCAGTATCTTCTGTAACCTCCACCCTTCTCACTCGCTGTGTCCCTTCTTCCCCACCTCAGCCATCCTACACAGCTGGCAGTTCTCCGAACATACCACACTTCACTCACGATGTGTCTTCTTCCTGATAGGCTCCTCCCTTCTGGGGGTTATGTTCGACATCTCTGATAACCTGTGTGACAGGAGCATGCCAATTAGAACAGACACTGCCCTGCTTGCAGGGCTGTCTTTGGCTAGGTCCTGGAATTCTCCTGATCTGCAAGACGTTAACCCTTTAGATTTCGGACTGTGAGGGTGTCTGGGACAAAGAAGGAGAGGCAAGGTTGGAAGAAATGTATGGACTTTGAGACAATGACAGTTTGCCCATTGATAATATTTTTAATACCACATGGCTGTCTGAGTGGTACATCAGCTGAATAGCAGCCCTGCCTCTGCCCTTTCCTTCATTCTTCCCTGTCTCCTTGACACTCTTGAAGATAGCTCAGGAGCCATTTCCTCCAGGAAGCCTTTCCCGAACCCCTGACTCATCACTTTCTCCATTGTGTGACCCACTGTACCCTGTGTGTGGTTGCATCATAACTCCTATATTTCTCTTTGGCACAGTTTTGTTTGCCTGTCTCCATGTCTGACTCATCTCTGTATCTCAGCACTTTGCACAGCACCTGGCATGTAGGATGCACACAGTAGGTATTTCATGAATGAAACATACAAAAAATTCTGTCCCCTGAAACATGAAGAAGAAATTTCCCAACAAGCGTTCCCACTAGGTATGAAATCTACTCATCCTAATAATGGGTAGATTAGACAGTTTTATCACCCCTGCAAACTTCCTGATTTTGTAGCATTCAATTAAAACAACTACAGCAAGCATAGCAACAGGCAGTATTTCATTACGTTTTCACTCCTGAAGCCTCAAACTGGGGAGAATATTCAGTCCCTCAACTGGAAAAAATGAGATATATTCTGGAAGTTTCTTGACCATACCTCTCCAAAAACCGAAAATCCCTACCCTGATGGAATAAAACTTTGTTTTGATAATCTCTGTATAGAGAAAGCACATAAAAGTCATTGGGCCACTCTTTTTTTATGTCTCTTGTTCTCAGGGGACAATGCACGCCTTCTTCCTTCCTTTTTATTTGTTTTGTTCACTGATTTGTTTCTAGCTTTTAGAGCAGGACCTGGACTAGCTGTGCAGTAAATGTTTTTTTGAATGAACAACTCCCAAGTGGAAGGTGGGAAAATGTGGCAAAAGAAAAAAAAAAAGCAATCCAAACTTTTCTTTTTCTTTTCTTTACTTTTTTTGCTTTTTTTTTTTTTTTTTTTTTTTTGTTGTTGAGACAGAGTCTTACTCTGTTGCCCAGGCTTGAGTGCAGTGGCGCGATCTCAGCTCACTGTAACCTCCACCTCTGGGTTCAAGCGCTTCTCCTGCCTCAGTCTCCCAAGTAGCTGGGATTACAGGTGCCTGCCACCACGCCTGGCTAATTTTTGCATTTTTAGTAGAGATAGGATTTCACCATGTTGGCCAGGATGGTCTCAAACTCCTGGCCTCAAGTGTGATCAGCCTGCCTCGGCCTCCCAAAGTCCTGAGATTACAGGCTTGAGCCACCATGCCCAGCCCAATCCAAGCTTTTCTTGAAGGATCATGAGCCCTGCTTCTTACCCTTTCTGGGGTTCCAGCGGGGATTAAATTGATGCCCAGGTTCATTGCCGATGGCCAGGCCCCAGCCACCACCTGCAGAGACAGGAAATATGTGGCTTTACTCCCAACACTTCCAGGTGGAGACAGAGGCTAGAGCCAGCCAGTCATTCCTCAAAGGAAACAGGAACAAGATGTGGCAGCAGCGGCAACTTGATTGACAATAAAAAATCAAACTCAGACACTTGGAACAACACAGACCCAAGACTTCGTTCTACATCCAGTGACTCACCAGACTGAACAGAAGTTAAAAAAGGAGTCCTAGAGCTACGCTAAGTCGCCCAGTTGCTTCCTCCCTTGGCTTTCTTTCAACCAGAGGTGCAGTGTCCAAGAGAAAGGTGGTTTCGATTGCTTTTAAACATGCACCCATTTGTTATTTCAGCTCCACAAAGCGCCTCAAGTCTGTGGAGGATGAAATGGACAGTCCTGGTGAGGAGCCATTTTATACAGGCCAAGGGCGCTCCCCGGGAAGTGGCAGCCAGTCAAGTGGATGGCATGAAGTGGAGCCAGGTAAGCAGAGTGGGGACATGGGCATGTGGCTAACACTGCGAAACTGAAAATACGTGTGGGCTCCCATGCCATGCATAAAAGTGAAGAAAGCAAGCTCAAGGTAGTTCAGTTTTTCAGGATGAACACTTGTTTGTATTGTAACCCAGTTGCCACATTCATAAAAGGATGGCTGTGCAAAGCGGTAGTAATTCAACTGAAATGCAAGACTGGTGAGATGGTATATGATTTTCTACTCTTACATATTTTCCCCTACACCACAATTCAGCGTTTGATTTGCTTTTGGGTTTTTTTGTTTGCTTTGGTTTTTTTTTTTTTTTTTTTTTTTTTTTGAGACGGAGTCTCTCCCTGTCACCCGGGCTGGAGTGCAGTGGCATGATCTTGGCTCACTGCAACCTCCTTCTCCCTGGTTCAAGCAATTCTCCTGCCTCAGCCTCCCAAGTAGCTGGGATTACAGGCACCCGCCACCACGCCCGGCTAATTTTTTGTATTTTTATTAGAGATGGGGTTTCACCATGTTGGCCAAGCTGGTCAATTTTTGTATTTTTAATAGAGATGGGTTTTCACCATGTTGGCCAGGCTGGTCTCGAACTCCTGACCTTGTGATTCACCCACCTCGGCCTCTCAATTGTTTTTGTGTTTATACTATCTTTTGGTTTAGTTTTAAAAATTATCTTTTCATCCTAATAAAAATCTGTCAACTTTTTCAGCAGGATTGGTAACATTCGAAAGAAGAATGAGTTCCTTGCCCTACAGTTTAGACTCAGATTTCTATATGATAAGGACACTTTGCAGTGTTTTTCCTATTACTGGATATCATCATGATTGTTTTTCTGTTTAAATGGAACAACTCTCTTTATTCTCATCTGTACTAAACTAAACAAATGATGACTGCTGGTCTAATCTCCTGGGGTAGTCTAATCTTGGCTCTGGAGTCTTGGGAGTAATATGAATAAATCTGATCGCAAAAACTTTTTGAAACCCTTACCGATGTCTAACATGTGGATTAGAGGGAATCTTCTCCAATGACTTCCTGAATATGGGTATAAAGGATAGAGTATGTGCCTTGAAATCAGACAGCTGGAGTGTCAGCCTGGCTTCAACTCCTGCTGACTGTGTGATTGTGGGCAAGTTACCTAGCCTCTCTGAGCCTGTGTCTCCCTTTTTATAATCTGACAGTACTAATAGCTATTTCCTAGCATAGCTACTGCCTAGCATAGAGTAAGTATGAAAAAATTGTTCTCTGGCCATCCTTCCCAGCCTTTGCTTCAGAGTAATTCCCTGCAAGTACAGACGAACACCAAGAAAATTTCTGAACCAAGCTCTTCATCCACAAATCTTAGCTCCCTTGTCTCCTCCCTGAATTTTTTTTTTCAAAAGACAATGCTCAGGGGATGTGACTCTGAACGTGTAGCACAGGGAAAATGCTGGGGCGATAGAACGATTCTGCATCCTGATTGTGGTGGTGACAGTAATCTAGACAAGCATTAACATTCACAGAAGTACATACCTCCCTGCTCAAGGTAATTTTACTGTATCATAATTAAACACAAAACAAAAACACCTCAGGCCCATTGGCTGTGTCTTTTATCTTGCCCCTGCTATTAAAATGCAGAAACGTCTCGTTGCTTTGCTTCTGTGTAGTCTCTCATTCATTCACTCATTGGATAGTCTTCACTGGGGACTTTCTCTATATGAAGCACTATTCCAGGTTCTGGGAACTCAAGGATAGATGGGAAGGTTATGGCCCCTGCTCTCAAGGAATTCACAATCAGAGGTGGGAAACGAACACATAAGCAGATCATTATACGGTGATACGGGAAGCACAGAGATGGTGGTGTTAGTCTTCCGTGCCTTCTATTTCCAATTAGTACCAACCACAGCACTCAAGGTGTGGTGGTTCTTCTATGAAGGTCACACATTGTCTTTTCTCCGCATTTGTGTTCACATCAGTTCGCCTGAAGTGCCTAAGAAATAGTCCCAGTCCTAAATGAGCAGGAAAATGCTGACTCTCACTGCCACTACCTGCATCGTCAGCGTGACCTCTGTATGGTGCCAATGAAAAGTGTATGTGCTATTAAAAAATTAAAAGATGTAAAACTTCTTTGAACCCTTTTTCAAAGGCTAATTAGAGCCCTAGCCAATTTACCTGCTTCAGTGAAAATCAGAATTAAACATACAGGTTTGGTACATTTGTGCTTGATTATTGTGTAGATGCATTTTTGCGCATATTGAAGCTGCTTTATTAGGTTGAGGTACTCAGAGCTCCCCCATCATAAGGCTGAGCTCTAGGTCCTTACGTTTACTTCCTCTGTGTACATTGGGGGCTGTAGAGGTTGATTGATTATTATAGAGTATTTTGACCTAGCGACTCTTATTCAGAGCAATTCCTATTCCTATTTGTACATTATGATTCAAACGATCATAAATTTTAACATTTGAATACCTGAATCCTTTGTAGTCATTAAACAACTAAAGTTTAATGGCTGAATCCTTTTTGGTAAGAGGGGTGTGTGTGTGTGTGTGTGTGTGTGTGTGTGTGTGTGTGTGTACATATATATATTCTTAGAGAATCCCTCACAATTATATTCCTGGACTGACTCTCCATTCTCTATCCCCGTTTCATTACAGAAAAATGCAGTTTCATGGTATATGTTTAGAGGGAGTGATAGAGGACAGTGGATAAATGTACATTTGGCCATACTCAGCGCAGAAAGTCATAATTGCAACAAGGCCTGAGGGGACATTAAAACTCAACTGAAGGATGTTGCACATGTTCATGGTGACTTTGGTGTCATTAACTCACACCAGCCATTTAAAATGGATAATTTATGCTGCCAGATGGTCCTTTTTGGGGATTTTCCATAAAGCCCAATCCCCTTTTTGGCACAGAGGACACCTTTATGTTGTTCCCACACTTACGCAGGCCTGCATATCTTTTCCCCAGGGGTACAGTTAATTGAGTAGGAGGCTTTTAGTGGTCCACATGTAAATTACTTTCAGAAATATGTTGGGAGTTATGTATATCTGAATGTACGGGCAGTTTCTTGGTTTCCTACATTTGGGATAATTCTCTCACACAAGTACTAAGGATACTGTGTATATGCCTCAGATGTGAAGCAAGGCCTGTACCTGCTCCTCACTCAGAACGCTTTGGTATCCATTTACCTGCCTTCAGATGCTTTTTCAGGACTCCCTGGCCAAAAGAGGGCCAAAGGTTGCCAGAAGAGACAAATTTCCTAGAGCAACAGGAAGATTATGGAAAGTAAAACAAACCAGACATGCAGTAAATTACATGGGCTCTTTCAAATGTCTTTTGTAGTATCTTGTTCCCCATTAGTTTATCTCAGCACTTTTAGTGCACAGCTCTTATTATCTGGGAAGAAGGGCATAGGAGATTAAAGATGATGTTAGTTTAAAAACATCAGACAACTTCAGAATGACTTTTGCTTCTCTAACAATGCTGCATTTGTCCCTTGTACTTAGTTTCACTTCCCAGTTATCTCAAACCTGGGTTAGTTACGAAACTTTAAAGCAAATCGTGAATTGATGAAACAAGTCCTATGAAATTCTATCAAGCACAAATGCGCATACCATCAACTCTTGTTTATCTGTACAAATGAAGAATCACCGAGAAATTGATAATGCAGATAAACAGGAAGGAAACCAATAGACAGCGCCCACATTGGGTCAGACTCTGCATGTTGCTTTCAAATGTGTGGAAAAATTCTAGTGATGATTGAGTACCTACTGTGTACCAGGTTTTTAAAAAATTAACCTCCTTTAAAATATGCAAGATATAATGATCCTACCTCTATAGAGATAAAAACTGAGACTCATAAAAGGTCACATGACTTGCCCAAGCCCACACAGATAGTAAATCTGTGGATCCAAAATCCATATGTGAAACCAAATCTGACTTCATAGTCTGTCTTCTATACTCAATAACCTCTTTTACCATAAACAATTAGAGCAGCATTTTGGGGTCTCATGTCCTGGACTGGTACTTCAGTTAAAACGTTATAAGACCGGGCATGATGGCTCACGCCTGTAATCCCAGCACTTTGGGAAGCCAAGGTGTACGGTTCACCTGAGGTTGGGAGTTTGAGACCAGCCTGATCAACATGGAGAAACCCCATCTCTACCAAAAATACAAAATTAGCCGGGTGTGGTGCTGCATGCCTGTAATCTTAGCTACTCGGGAGGCTGAGGTGGGAGAATTGCTTGAACCCAGGAGGTGGAGGTTGCGGTGAGCTGAGATCGTGCCATTGCACCCCAGCCTGGGTAACAAGAGTGAAACTCCGTCAAAAAAAAAATATATATATATATAAAAAAAAAAGAAACAATAAATAACTCATCAGAGAGACCTGAAAAATAATCGATTTTCCTTATCCCAAAGCCTTGTCATACAACTTAATCAAGAGAAGAAATATAGGTTATTAAATATACATAGGACACAATATATAAGCAAAGAGTATTAACTTTTAACAAAGTAAACTATCATTTTCATTTATAAAATCAAATAACCCTCAGCAGTTAGGTCTTTGTTCAAATAGTAGCTCATCAGACAGGCCCTCAGTGATCTAAAATAGCTGCTGACCCTCCCTCCATCATCCTATAACTCATAACCCTATTTTGCTTTCTTTACATCTGCATCTACTATTTTTTTTTTTTTTTCTTCTGAGACAGAGTCTCACCTTGTCGCCCAGGCTGGAGTGCAGTGGCGCGATCTCAGCTCATTGCAAACTCCACCTCCCAGGTTCAGGTGATTCTCTTGCCTCAGCCTCCTGAGCAGGTGGGACTACAAGTGCACACCACCATGCCTGGCTAATTTTTGTATTTTTAGTAGAGACGGGGTTTCATCATATTGGCCAGGCTAGTCTCAAACTCCTGGCCTCAAGAGATCCTCCTGCCTCAGCCTCCCAGAGTGCTGGGATTACTGGTGTGAGCCCACCATGCCAGGGCATCTCTCTGCTATTATTGTCTGTTTTCTCTCTCTAGGATATATACTCCATGAACAGTGGGACTTAGTCTGTCTTTTCCATTGTTGTATCTCTAACATCCATAACAGTGTCTAGCACATAATAGGTATTCAATAAATATTGATTGAATGAATGAAGCGATAAAGCAGAGAATCTGGGGTGCTTTCAATAAACTTGAAAGCAGAATTTGCTACCAAGAATACTCTCAGAATTGGTGTTTACTACATTTTTCAATTTGCAGGCTTTCAGTCAAATCCAATTACTAGCAATTCGTAAGCAGAACAATTGCTTAGGCTCAGCCAAGGACCCCATTGATGAGCAGCAGTGCATTGACTTTATTACAAGTATCCCTCACCTGAAAGTGTGTTCCTTTAAGTGAATCAAACCTTTTAAAAAATAAAATAAAAAATAATTCTGTATTATTTTTAAGTTCGTTGTTTAGTATTAGCTCTATATTAAGAATCTCAATAGTGAATTCTTTGTAGAACATTTTATGTAGTATAGACAACCTCCCTGACTTACCTGTGAAAAATTCAGATTTCCATACCAAATTTTCTCTTATCCAAGTGTAAGGAGAACCCATATGAGACACTTCAGACCCTTGCTATTAAAGTGTGGTCTGAGGACCTGCAACATGGCATCACCTGGGGTTTACTAAAAATAGAGAACCCTGGCCAGGCGTGGTGGCTTACACCATAATCCCAGCACTTTGAGGGCCCAAGGTGGGAGGATTGCTTGAGGCCAGGAGCTTGAGATCAGCCTAAGTTACACAGCAGGACCCTGTCTCTGCAAAAACATTTTTAAAATTAGCAACGCATAGTGGCATGTGCCTGTCGTCCTAGCTACTTGGGAGGCTGAGGCAGGAGCCTTGCTTGAGCCCAGGAACTCAAGGTTACAGTGAGCTATGATTGTGCCATTGCACTCCAGCCTGAGCAATAGAGTGAGACCCTGTCCCAAAAGAAAAGAGAAACAAACAGAAAAACAGAATCTCAGGCCCCGCCTAGACCAACAGAATTTTAACAAGATCTCCTGGTGATGCTTATGTGTGTTACGGTTTGCAAAGCACTGATTTAGGCTGCTTTTTTGTCCTTTAGGTGGGTTCTCCCCACTCAGTACTTGTCTGGAAGCCATCTTAACTTTAAATGTCATGCTCCCCAACTTTCTGTCTCTGTTACAGTAGGTTTTCTTTAAAACAAGTCTAGATAGGTAGAATTCTAGCCTATTTTCAAACAGATTAGAGAAGATTGGATTCTGGGTGACTCTAGATACCTCACTATAAGAAAAACAATTCTCTTGTCTCTTTCTCTGTCTCATATTCCTCCAGTTTAGGGCCTGCTGCATGGAAAGGAATGACTGGTCATCTAATCATTATCATTAAAGTCAAGCCAAGTTGTTGAATCCTTATTAAGTGCTGACTGTATGCAGTATACTAGAGTAGATACAGAGAGGACTCCAGCAAGTCCCTGTCTCCAAGGGCAAACCTCCGAATTTCCTCGTGTCAGTCACTACCTGTAAGGTGGGAACTTTTCCTTCTGCTCCGTCTCTGTCACAAAGTTATGACAGATGAGGTAATGAAGTCGAAAGTCCTTTGTGAAAGTTAATATTCTCTAATCACGTGAAATACCATCATTGGGATTATTGGGGCAGCCAGGCTTACCTAGCTGAGGGTAGTTGAAAGCAGACAGGGTTAAGTGTCACAGGAGTAAAAGAAGAGAGCTGTTAAATCTGCCTAGAGAATAAGGGACAGTTTTCTTAAAAGGTGGCAGTTAAACTGGATTTAGATGGCATCAGACTGAGAAATGTTCATGTCTCACTTGAAAGTGAGACTTGTCTCTTAGTCTTTTGATTGTTAGTATATATAAATTTAAGTCTTCTTCCTAAGTTGAAAGACAGCTCGGTGACTGTTCTGTGAACCTTTCTCAGGTTATATTTGTCCCCAAAGTTAACGATTTATACCAGGGGTCCAGTGGGCTGCATGGATGACTGCGTTGCACCACATGCAGATTGGAGACCACATCTGCATTAAGTACCGACATATCAGTAAGTTTTGGCAGACCTGAAAAGTAAAGCAAATTTTTTTATTGTGAAAAAACATGAAATTATAATACTTTTCACTGAAGTTCAGTACTGTGTTTTAAATATATGCATAAGAGGCTACTTACATTTTCTCCTGTAGAAAAACATTCAAAATTCCAAATGCCTTCAATTATACTGGGATTGTAAAACAATTAACAGACACAGTTACATCCACCAAAATGCTGGAAGTTTCAAAACAGTTCAGTTAAAGTTTTGAAGTCAAATTTGTTAAGTAGTAAACTTAGTTGTATTTTTATAAATACTTTTAGAGATACATTTCTCCACAAAGAGTAAGTCGTTCTCATTTTTGAAGGTCAAAATTAAGTACTTTAAGCCAGGCAAGCCAGGCACAGTAGCTCATGCCTGTAATCCCAGCACTTTGGGAGGCCGAGGTGGGCAGATCACTTGAGGTCAGGAGTGTGAGACCTGCCTGGCCAACATGGTGAAACCCCATCTCTGCTAAAAACACAAAAATTAGCTGGCCATGGTGGCGCCCTCATGTAATCCCAGCTACTAGGGAGGCTGAGGCAGGAGAATCACTTGAACCCAGGAGGCAGAGGTTGCAGTGAATCAGGATTGTGCCATTGCACTCCAGTCTGGGCGACAAGAACAAAACTCCCATCTCAAAAAAAAAAAAAAAAAATTAAGTACTTTAATAACATGTTCTCTGTTCCTATCACAATTATTAAGAAACATAGTTTTAAAAAATTGTTTAAAGGCATCTGTCAAAGAATGTTTCAGTCAACATCTGGTCAGTCAGCAACCTAGGACATTCAGAACTAGGGGCCAGTGTCACAACTACTGGCAGCATAGTTGAATTTTGCAGACTTATGTTAGTCATTGTAATTTTAAATATCACATATTAGGTTCACTTGGATTCCCAACTCTGCTGGTCCTAATTTGACTGCCAACAGTCATTTATCAATTGTAAGAGTGGAGGAAGTCTACCAACTTAAGACTTCTAGCTGAGACACAGAGGAAACCCCATTATCAGTGCCAGTAAAAAGGCAGCGACTGGTAACAATAGTGCATTGATCATGGACACTCCACTGCACTAGCATATATTAGAGAAAATGATTAAATCTCCCATCATCTCCTGCTGGAGGAGGAATAGTCACTGCTACAGAACATTGTCATGGGATCGATGTCTTGGCTTTTCTTCTGCATTTATGGAGCAGTAGGAAAGCATCATCTGGGACCAAATCCTCTTCTGTGATCTCTTCTCATATTGGCAGCTGCTCATTAGAGTCTGGTATACCAGGGGACATTGGTACAGTAACAATGGGCCTCTTCTTTATGAACCCTTCTTTATCAGAGAAATTTCACCCAAATAAGGGTTATGACAGGAAAACTGTATTACAAAATGAGCACTGTACCCACCCTTCAAAAATCCCTTGCCTTCTTTATCAAGGCGATTTTTTTCTTAATGTCAGAAAAGGGCCTAAAACAGTTCCTTGTAACTGGAGTCCAAAAGGTTACCTATTAGAGGAAAAGAAATATTCTTCTCACACACACAGACACACACATATACTCTGTGTATGTGTTGTATACATATATGATAAAGCATAATCCAAAAATTTGTTTGGATTCCTGAAGCCTCTAGTACCTGGCGACTTAGTAGCCATCAATCAATATTTGTTTAATAAATAAGTAAGTAATAAGATGGAGATCACACACGTCTCACTTTGTCCTTCGAGTATGATCAAGCGCTCAGAAGCAGAGTGATATATGCGTTTGTCGAACGAATGAGCGTTGCTCCACTTGCATCAGAGAACCCAGATGTACAATTTTGTGAATGCAGAAGCTCTCAGGAAAACAGATGCTGCATTTCAGCTGGTCTTGTCTGAATAAATAAATTACCCAAATCTCCAAATTTTTAATTTCATGTTTGAAAATGAAGCTGTGTAAATATTCTAGAAGGGGAGGAAGAAGGAGATGCAGTGTATACATTAGGTTTATATGTGAAATCCTCCTCCCTGTGCCTGTCACCATCCTCAGTACAGCCCCCATGGCTCAGGTGGCCAACTCATGGTATGGCTTGGGTGGCACATACTGTAAGGAGGAACATTAAATCATATTTCATTCCAGCCACAGCAGTCTTCATAGGCTTGCTGTGGAGGGAGATGATAAATGAGAAATCGAATGTATTATAAAGAGGAAAAAGTACAAATTAAGAATTTTAAAAATTAGTCATTCTCGCATTCTGCCATGAGCAAGCCTGAGAATTGTAGCAAACTACTTCTCTGAATTTTCATTTCCTCTTAGGTAAACATTGAGGACAATAAAACAGCCTTGCCTTCCTAACTCATAGCTTTGGAAAGATCAAATGAGATGTTAAGAACAAGAGCTACCATTTATTAAGCATCAGCTGTGTGTAAAAGTATTGTGCAGGGTACTATACATATTTTTAATATATGCAAAGTATATTTAATAAATCAAAATGCTGTAAAGAAATACTGTATATCCTTTTTAGGGGGTACTTTGAAAACCCTAAACTTTATGAATTTAAGATACTGTGAAATTTATTTGATAACATATTTTATACCTCTGCATCTATTATATGCAAAGCACTGCACAAAAATGATAGAAGAAATATGAAAATAAGCAAAACAGAACTTGCCTTGAAAGAGCTTACAGCCCAGTGAAGGAAGGAAGGGTAACTGGTTGAATAAGTACCCAATGGCTGTAATATATAAGAAGTAGAGTACAGCAAGCTTCATATGGGTGAGGAGTTTAGTCAGTGACTTAGACCACAGTCCTCTGCTGTGCCTGCTTGAAATAGCCGGTGCATCAGCCATTTCATCGTTAAAGGAGCAGCAGTGAATACTGGCCCGTTTCCTTACTTTCATAATATCAAGAGTCTAATCTTACTGCATCTCTAAGAAGCACCTAGAGAGCTGACATACTAGGAAGTCCTCAAGAAGTGCATGCACAAAAATATAGTTTATCATTCTATACTCATGGACCCAAATCTTCCCTGCCTGAAACAGGGGTTTGTAGATAATAAATTGGGTAGAATACAAGCAAATAATTTACTTAGAGGGAACAAAATTAATCTGAATGGAGATTACATTCACCAGAGGGTAAAATAACCAGAAAGTATAGTTGGAAGAGGAGAAAAGAAAGAGAATAAAGACAGATAGATCGATCATCAATAGATAGATAATAGGTCAGACTTACCTAAGAGTATACTGTGTTTTCCTATATCTAGCATTATTTAAATATTTATAGAACTTAAATTGAAGGTAGTTTTAACCACAGATATAAAGATGAAAATATTTCAGTGATCTTACTTCCTCAGCTCTATTGTATGAACACAATGTAGCTATTTTATAGACTCAAGACAAGTTGATTAACAGTAAATATAAATTGGCTTGTATTTTGTCACTGCTGCTGAAATTTTAAATATATAAGTGTTTTATAAGTAATAGCAATAACTGATGTTTATTGAGCACTTACTATGGGCCATTGTTCTAAGCTCTATGCATACATACACATATAAATATATATGTGTGTGTACATATACATTCATTTAATTTGCAAAAAAAGTGATACCACTAATATTACTGTTTGCAGACTTATTTCCCTCTCTCATAGGGTCTTATATTTTTCCTACATACTGATGATTCTCTTTAAATGTGAAATAACCAAATACAGCACCATCAGTTTATATGGAAATAAAGTTCTGTGGGTTTTGGCCATCAATGTTTCTAATAAAGTAGTTTTTTAACACCCCGGAATAAGAGGCCTTTACATGGGGAATTGGGGAGAGAGGAAGAAAGAAGTCCTTGGTCCGTGCAGATCCCAGGAGTCAATCAATAGTGTGTGCAGCACGCTGCTGTGCAGCAGTTTCTCATGAGGCTGTGCACATCCCAATTGCTTTCTGCTCAGCAGAGGATTACAATAATGCCTATTTATCCAGCTCTGTCCATCCAAGGATTTTAGATACATCATAAACTCATCAATTAATCAGAGACATGGCACCCATTTTGAAATGCTGGGTGAATTACATCCTAGAAGATTACGAGAAATGCTCACGTCGACAGAGTGAATCAGGAACTATTTCCTGATGGATTCCTGAACGGCACACCAAGTAGTGAAATGAAGAGGGCTGGCTCCAGCACTGATACACAAAGTATATCTCAAGTGGAAGAAAACTTCTGGAATAAAACGTCGCTTTATTTCGAAGCATCTGTTAAACTTGAAAAATTAACCTGAGGTAGAATGGGAAAATCCATTAAATATTAATGCAATTAATTGGCTTCCTTCTTCAGAGTAAAGTATCACTGACCTCCCTTTCTTAACGATTAAAACCCCCCTGAAACCTTTGGGTTTTTTAAATACAGCGTTACTTTGGTTCTTGATTCTCTGACCTTTTTCAAGTGAAAAACTCTTCCTGTGGTCCAGCATGCTCAGCCCACTGTGGGGAACTGGCTTTCCAGACAGCTGTGAATGTTCGGTATTTATTCAGACAATACTCCCACACTTTGATGATTTACTGTGGTCCAAGCATCTTGTTCTTCATTTTGAAGAAACATTCCAGTCTCTAGGGATCGTCTACTTTGTATGTAATGAGAGGTAGTTTAAAGTTTTCATTTGCGTAGCTGGAAGTGCACTCACTTCATTAGAAATTCAAGGAATGGCAACTCAATATCCATTTCTAATCTGAAGGGTCTTCTGTAGCACCAGATTATTCTGCCATGTTAGCTAGCCCCACCCAGAAATCACTTAACTATGATTAGCTTCCAAGATTAATGAATTCTAGGGTATCATGATTACTTATGACTTAATGCCAGTCAGAATTTGCCATCTGCCTTTCAGCCATTTCTTGAACGCAGCGGAAGACAGCATTTATCAAAATGGCTGTACAACACCCCTCATGTCTGTTTTTTTTGTTTTGTTTTGTTTTTTGTTTTTTTTTTTTTTTGAGACAGAGTCTCGCTCTGTCGCCCAGGCTGGAGTGCAGTGGCGCGATCTCACTGCAAGCTCCGCCTCCCGGGTTTACGCCATTCTCCTGCCTCAGCCTCCGGAGTAGCTGGGACTACAGCCACCGCGCCCGGCTAGTTTTTTGTACTTTTAGTAGAGACGGGGTTTCACCGTGTTAGCCAGGATGGTCTCGATCTCCTGACCTCGTGATCCACTCGCCTCGGCCTCCTAAAGTGCTGGGATTACAGGTGTGAGCCACCGCGCCCGGCCCAACACCCCTCATGTCTTAACACTCTCTAGGGACTTACATAAGCAACACTTCATGTTCGAATGTCAAAATCCACGTGTAAGGCTTAAAAGTAGTATGGGATGCTTAAGAATGCTTTTCAGGGCCAGTTATTCTTTGATATTTATCACTTCATGGTGCTGACACCTGCTTCTAATTTTAAGAGTTCTTTCTTCCAGTGGATTTTTTTTTTCCTTCAGAAATCTTATCCTCAAAAGACTTAACTAGCAATTTCTCTTTTTTTGATGTGCTTGATGTTTTGATGAGTTTGTCTATCAGCGTTGAAACCTTAACATACCTTTAGTTTAGAATAAAAAAAAAAATTTGTGACACACATTTATTATATTGGGTCACATAACTTTTTGCCCTGGCCACACATTCAAAGACTTTTGCAGAGATATAATTCATCAGAAATGTCATTATCTGCCACTTGGCCTACTTGATAGTTGTCTTAAGTTGACAAAAGCTATAGACATAGATAAATTCTTCCTTGAAGGAGCAATTCAGTAAATAACTTTCACCCAGTACCCTTATTTGGTTGTCTTTCACACCCAAGGGCCAGGTTGGTGGCAATTGTCATTTGAGAGTTAGTAAGTGGAAGGACAAAGACAGAGAGAAACCTAATTTTGTCTGTTTAGACACATATAGAAATAGTCCTTTGGTTTGGGGGTAGCCAGCCTAGTTGTAGTACCCAGTGTGGTTTGCTTTCTTGTTTTTATCTTGTCTAAAGACCTTTTCCTCACAAGTGCTGGATAAAGTTCATTGCATGAGTAGAAGAAGCCGCAAAAGATGGTATATAGCTAGCAACCCGTTCTGATTGGTCTATGAAGAGTTGCCTGTATAAAATTGGATCCTTGTGTTCGGTTCCAAAAAAAGGTGTGAATGTGAAGAAGAAGTGTTAAATCATGACTCCAGAGAAAATGTCGGCCATGAGCAGTTTTTAGTTTAAGTGAAAACCAAACTTTAGGATTTGGACAAATAAGACGAGGAGAAAAAAAGGGTGAATCATTAACTCCAATATGAAAGGATTATGGTGATCAAGTTTCACCCAACTTGAATAAGACACCCAACAAAGACTGTGACTGATGGAACTAACTCATTTACTTAATTGATATGCAAAACTCTGCCAAGCATTTACCCTTAGTGTCAAATAAGTAATTTTTAATAAAATATTTCTAAGATATGAAGACAGTTAAGAAAATAGCATGCTTTTTAATAATTGCACTCCTAAGTAAATGGATCATTACGTTGTCACAAAGAATGACAGTGAGCAGAAACAGCCTGCTAATCTCTCTTAGATAAGTGTTTAACATAATTAGACACCATCTCTTCTGTTGAATGTAGCATTAATCATTAGAAGTGCAATTTTACACAGCATACTTGTTTCTGATATGTCATTGTTGTTAAAAAAAAAAAGCAAACTATTTTGTCAGATACAGTGCTTCAGAAAATGACTCATGTAGTTGTGTGATTTACATGAATACAGTTATTTCCCTTTTTATTGCTTTTTGTTTGTTTTAATAGTGTTTAATAGTAGTGTGGTCCTTCTACAGCCATGAAGCTGCATTTGAGGTTAGTGGTTCATTCGTTTTGTTTTGTAAAATATGAGTATAATGAACATACTTGAATTTGAAGTATTTTTAAGCTTTGACGTGATATTTTGGCTCATCTACCTAAACCGAAGGCAAAGCTCTTTCAGAGAAAGGTTTTCTTATAAGGAATGGGCTAGAAGTTTTCTGCATTAAATAAGAGCTCAAGAGAAAACCTCTTTCTATAAAAAAAATTTGAGGTTAAAATGATGGAATGTATTGCCCTCTTCCAGTATTCGTAAGCACTACCTTTAAAAAAAATTCATTTTCTTTTGCTATGTAGCTTCTAGCTTGAACTGTGAACTACTGAATACTTATAAAGTGATAGCAGCTCAATTCATTGCACAATGCTAGCTTCCCACTTTCTCCTTGACTCAAAGGCCTTCGAAGGCAAAGAATAGGGTTATTGAAGGATGGCAGGCAGATTTCACTAAGTAACAGGTGGAGGTCAAAGCAGTTTATTTGTAGGATGAACAGAGTGCAGAGATGAAAAAGCAAATGCTTTGCCATAATAAGATTTAGCAAGAAAATGCTGACGACACGAAGCCTTAGATTCTAGCTGACAGAACCTTTTCTCGTTTTCATTACTTGATTTCACAGTTCAAGCAATTTGAAGAGGGCTAAATTTTTCTTTCTTTTTCCCCTATGAAATGTTTCAATCAGTTTCAAATTTTTACTTTAGCTGGGTGCTCTGCTCGTATCCAGGGAACACTGGAACTAATAGAGCTCCAGCACAGGCGTATCCCAAACGTGGACCCTCGCAGACTACGCATTTCTTTCAAATTAAATTTTATCCATGGGACCCTTAAACTCTAGCTCTCTATCATGTTTTAACCGACAGAGAGAGTATACTTAAGTAAATTCTAAAGTTCACATCATCAAGGCTAATGTTATGTGCCAACGAAAGTATTTACAAGGGTGTTTACCAAGCCTGAACACTGGGTTACTTCCAGCTTGTTGGAGATGGAGAGGAAAAGCTTTCATTTTTTCCCCATTATACAGTCTATATTTGTACAGTGAAGATGTTTTGCTTTTGGAACTTAAAAAAAAAAGATTAACCATGCTGAGCAATACAAAGTAAGGTTTATCTACTGTTGTACAGCATGACCAAAAGAGTAAAAAGTCATTTGATATCATATCATATAGACCAGAGCTGTCCAATAGGACTTTCTGCAGTGATAGAGATGTCCTGCGTCTGTAGTATCCAATATTCTAACCATGAACCACATATGTCTACTAAGCCCTTGCAATGTGGCTATGCTGAGCAACTGAATTTTTAAATTCATTTAATTTTAATTAATTTAGATTTAAGTAGCCACATGTGGCTAGTAGCTACCATATTGGGCAGGGCAGATATAAACCAAACATATGTATGATTGAGTTTTTTACTATTCAGCTGGATATCTAAGGAGAATGAATAAAACATTATGCTATTTTATACTATATGTATTGTTTATGCAAAGAAATAATTTGGTTTTCTCAGAAATGTCTTCTTTATCCTCAGTCCTTCTGTGAATGCGTATAATTGCTATGTTGAGCCAAAATCAGTCCTTTCCTGAACACATGGGGGGATGGGATGGCTAGGGGGCAGATGGAATGGGTAGGGAATCTCCAACCTCTTGTAAGTATATGGAGCATGTAGCACAATTTTTTTTATTTCAGTCCTGTCACTGGGGTGTCTGTGTTTACCTTGAAAGGAGAGGAAATCCCCCAACTAGTCAAGAGATTTTATTTTTGGCCCAGAAACCAGATTTTTATATGACATTTTCCTTGTGTCTATTCTTTACTCTCTCTGGTTGTAAATTTTCACTCACAAATGAACATTTGGAATATATTACAGAACTCATCGTTTCTTTCCCCCTGAATAATCCATGTAATTTTTACTCCGTACTCCCATTTTTTAAAAATTGAAGAAATCACCGGTGTCCCCAAGCCGTTTAAATTACCTGAACTTCTTTATGATGTGATAATTCTTTGGGGGTCCTTTTAGTTCATTTTCAATGGTTGCATATAGAGTAAGAAAGATAAACCTCAGAAGCTATATTAACTTTTCTTTATGCTCTCTATCATAAAAATGATTTTAAAACATTTTTATGCACTGAAAAAGGCTAAAAGTCAAAATAGTCTGCTTTACCTTTTTATTGTTGAGTGTGCTAATCATAAAAAATTATATTAGAATGAACCCTAATGGATTTTATCATTAGGACACACATCTAACAAACGTGCAGTGTCTTCCATGACCTCCTTGTATCACGCAGCCTGTGTTTATGCTCACGAGAACAGAATGGTCCCTTAACTGTGGGATTCTTCTGTTCAATCACAGACTTATTTGGCATCATGTTTAGAGATAATCTAATTACAAGGTATACTTTAAATGGTTCTAGAAAGGTCCTGTTCCTGCCTGTGGGGGAATTACTAGAGTGCATTTATAGCTCTACGTCTGGAAGAGATGTGTCTGAGTGTAAATCTGATGGTGGATGACTTGCAAAAGATGATACTGGTACTCAGCATTCATCCTGGGCTTGAGAAATGTCACTGAAATTTATGCTAACACCATTAGTCTGATGGACATGACTGGGTTGTCTGTTCCCCACACTTAAATCTAGTGGAGTAGGGGAATCTGAATGCCTGAGTGTAAAAAAAAGAGTCACAAAGCAGTTAGCATCATTAAGAGTTGGAATGTTTGCAAGAAGGAAAATGTTCAAGTGTCATTGATAGTTCACATTTAAATCAGCTCATGATAGGTTTGTATCAATAAGATACATAAGTAGTACTCCCCCGCGCCCTCCCCCAGAAATAGGCATTTGATAGCACGATACACTGAAAGGAGCAAGAGCTTTGGTTTCCTGGGTTCAAATCCTGGCTCCTCCACTCACTAATTGTGTAGCCTCTCACCTTCTTAAGGACTGCTCTGCCTCAGGCACCCTCTCCTCTGAGTCATGGCTGTCTGCCTGTCTGCTGGACCATTCCCATCTGTAGACAAGCATGCTGGACTCTCTCCCACCTTCAGAAAGCTATCCCTTGCTTCCCTCCCTCTTCCTGTAGCCACTACCCTATTTTTCTGCTCTCCTCTGCAGATTCCTCCTTCATTTCATGGAATTTGACTACACCATTTTCCCTGTTTCTTCACTTCCCATTGATGTTATAAACCATTCTATCCTGTCTTCTATGTGCCTCACTCTCCTGGAGCTCACTTTTCAAGACTGTCAGAAACATTCATGTTGCCAAATCCAGTGGATCCTTTTCTGTTCTCATTATACGTGATCTCTCAGTGGCATTCAACTTAGTTGATTGCAGCCTTCTCCTTGAAACACTTCTTAGTTTCTGTAAAGATATACTCCCCTGTGAGTTAAATGCCTCAACTTAGTTGCCTGTTTTGATGCTGACTTGAGACACTCAGGGGCCTTCCTTGATTTTACAAATTACTGAATTCTAAATAATTGTGTGTGTTATAGCCTCTGGTTAAGTGAGCTGTTTATTACTGCATTGTAATATATAGTCTAAGCTTGAACACTATCAACAAGTCTTAAGAGGAAAATTTTTGTCATTTCTTGTTATAGAGACATAACATGGTTTGCAGGAGGCTTTATAGAAGAAGTAACTAGTTGAATAGGCAAGAGGCCTATTGTAAATATAAAACATGTATATGCTCTTTTACAACTCAACATCTGGGGTCATTATCTTCTAAATCTATGTGATATTTATTTTGTGCAGGTTCTGTGTTAGAATCGCTGATAATTCATTCAGTGTGTGTTTGATAAAATCCTAACTGATCCCTACTAAGGCCAAGAAAAAACTTTTATATATAAGACAAATGATTCCTAGTATACTTCAGAGTGGGATTTTTTTTTTGTATACACTTTTGAATCTGATATACCCTTCCTTTTTCTTCCCGCCTTTGGATAACCAAATTTAAAACTTCAACTATAACTATACTTTATGGACTTAAATAGGACACTGTTTTTATAGTATACTAGGGAAACTACATGAGGGTTTTACAAAATGTATGTACTTGAGAACCAGAGATACCTGGATCTGCAGTACCATCTAATAGCTGTATGATCCTAGACAAATTGCTTAACAGCACTTGATATCTAATTTCTGGAATATTAAGTTATTGGTAGATAGGATAATAATATCTACCTATCTGAGATGAAAATGTAAGGATCTGGGGATGGACACAGTGGCTCATGCCTGTAATCCCAGCACTTTGGGAGGCCAAGGCGGGTGGATCACCTGAGGTCAGGAGTTCGAGACCAGCTTGGCCAACATGGTGAAACCCCGTGTCTACTACAAATAAAAATTAAAAATTAAAATAAAAATATTAGCCAGGTATGGTGGCGGGTGCCTGTAGTCCCAGCTACTCAGGAGGCTGAGGCAGGAGAATTGCTTGAACCAGGGAGGTAGAGGTTGCAGTGAGCCGAGATCTTGCCAATGCACTCCAGCCTGGGCGACAGACCAAGACTACATCTCAAAAGAAAAGAAAAGAAAATGTAAGGATTTGAGGTATTTATAAGTGCGTGGCATGTAATGGGTACTCCGTAATTTGTAGCTTTTATTATTTTCAGCTTGGTTTTTGGAAGTGATCGATATGCAGAGATTTAATCTCTGTAGCTGCCTCCTGCCTCTCTTGAGGCCACTTGATGGATGAAGGCTTCCAGTTGCCTTTCAGCCTTTAAGTTTGGTGTAATAGTTGTTCTGGTAATAACAGTTATAAAAATAGGTTGTTGGGAATTAAATGATGACAATGAACGGGACACTATCCAAGTCATGAACAATTAAACTTGCAACATTTTGGGGTCCTCTCTAACCTGCTTATTGTGTTGGATTTAAAAACTAAAGTGCTGAGGTTGCTTGCTTTCAGACTTGTGACTATGAATGAACATTATTGAAACTAAACTTTCTATTCTTGACTTTGTCACTTTGAAGAAAGGAACATACACCCGTTAAATCTCCTCTGACAACTTGAATTACATCTCCCAAACTCCTGCGACAGACAAGAGAAGGTCCTGCTGTCCCGAGCAGCACTTACCCAGGGATACTTTTCACAGGAGAATGAATTTTTGGATAGGTGCTCTAACAAAGTAAGCACTAACACTGAGAAGTTACCATTTCCTTTTGAAAAATCCAGTGTGTTGTTCGGTTGTCACTGGAATAATTATAGTTTATGGTGATCCTTCCCTTCTCTTCCATTCCCGTTGATGTTGTAGCTCCTGTGACTCCTAAAAATATCCCCTTTAAGAAGATACCTAAGGAAAAAAAAAAAAAAAAAACAGCATCGTACTTCCTAATGCTTCCTGTAGTGTTTCCTTTACGGTTGTCACTGTAGAGTTCTTGGTCAAAGTATTTGAAAAATATCATAACTTGGGAGTCGCGGAGAGGTAACATTAATTATTATTGGTTTTTCCTTTTTCGTCTTTTTATTTTGTGTAATATCAAATTGCAGTGAAAAATTACCTAAAACAATTCTTATTTTCTTAGGGGAGACAGTGAGAATTTTTTTGAGTTTTTTTTCACATCACTCAATCTAATTTTGTTATTGATGTTTCTCGAAAGAATCAGGAGAAGGATCAATTTTCAAAAGTATGATGTCCCCACTTTCTAGCTCATTTTCTAAGAATACATCTTACCGTTTTCTCTGGGTGAGTGTAGGCTAGTGGAAGACTGTACAACCTAGGGTGGATTAAGTAAAACTAAGGGAAACTTTCAGAATTAGAGAGAGTAATTATTGTACAGTAAAGATCTTTAATACACACATGTCTAGCATTGCAATAGTCTTATATTTGAATATCATGTTTGTTTTCCGTTGCTGCAGAACAAATTTTCACAGAGTTAGCAACGTGAAAGAACACACAGTTCTTAATATTATCTCACAGTTTCCATGGGTCCGGAGCCTGGCCACAGCTGAACTGGATCCTCTGCTCGGGTCATACAAGGCTGCAATGAGAATTTTATTCAGACTCCATTTCTTTCTGGAGCTCGAGGGCCTGTTGCAAACTCTCGTGATTGTTGGCAGACTTCAGTTGCTTGTGGATTTGGGACTAAGGTCCCTGCTTTCTGAAAGCTAACTGTCAGCAAGGGGCCCTACTCAGCTCCTAGAGGCCCCTGCAGTTCCTTGCCATGTGGCTGTCACAGGCCCTTTCACAATATGGCAGCTGACTTCTTCAAAGCCTGAAGAAGAATCTCTGACTTCTAGTTCCTTTTATACAGGGATCCCCTGATTGGGTCAGGCCCGCCAGGGATAATATATTTTTCCTTCACTCAAACTCACCTCATTGGGGACCTTAATTATATCTGCAGAAGTCTTTTGCAATATAACATAACCTAATCAACATAATCACCTTTGTGGTATAATATAACCTATTCACAAGAATGACATTTTTCATATTCACAAGTGTCTCACACATGCAAGAGGAGAGGATTGTGTAAGGCATCATTATACAAGGCTGGGAACTAGGAAATCATCTTAGAATTCTGAGTACCACAATTTTTTTTTCAAGATAAGGTCTCTCTCTGTTGCCCAGGCTGGAGTACAGTGGTATAGTTATAGCTCATCAACTCCCGGGTTCACGTGATCCTCCTGCCTCAGCGTTCTGAGTAGCTGGGACTATAGGCATATACCATACTCAGCTAACTTTTTTTTTTTTTTTTTTTTTTGAGACAGAGTCTTGCTCTGTCACCAGACTGGAGTGCAGTGGCATGATCCGGGCTGACTGCAATCTCCACCTCCCAGGTTCAAGCAATTCTCCTGCCTCTACCTCCTGAGTAGCTGGGACTACAGGCACACGCCACCACACCCAGCTAATTTTTGTATTTTTAGTAGAGACCGGGTTTCACCATGTTGGCCAGGCTGGTCTCGATCTCTTGACCATGTGATCTGCCTACCTTGGCCTCCCAAAGTGCTGGGATTACAGGCATGAGCCACCGTGCCTGGCCTCAGCTAACTTTTAAAAATCCATTTTTTGTAGAGACAAGGTCTCACTATATTGTCCAGGCTGCTCTCAAACTCCTGACCTGAAGCAATCCTCCTGTCTCAGCCTCCCACAGTACTGGGATTATAGGCATGAGCCACCAGCCCAGCCTGACTACCACAAATACCAGTGATGAATTTGAAGGAATCTTTGTGAATAGTGCATTTGACCTGTATTTTCAAGGTTTTCTTGTTGAACTTTACACTTGTAAGTGCCTCCAGAGGTGAAAGCCGCAACATGACTAGAATCCCATATATGTTTGCCCTTGTCTACTGAACACAATTTGGAATGACTCATGTAGCTTAGAAAACTGGCAAACTAGAGGGAAATTCAAAATTCAAAAATTCTGGATGTTTAGAAAACCAGTGACAAGCCAAAGGCCTTCTTGAAATGTACCTCCAATTCTGTTTCCTGTCTTTGGGTTTTTTTAATACCTATCAAAAGGATGAAATGCCCCACTGAAAGAGAACATTATGTTAGATTTCTGCTTCTCGTTCTACAAAATTCTTTATTTTTCTGCTTTGAACTTTGACGTAACATTTCATTTCCTCCAGAAAAGGGGTAGGATTACTTCATCCGTAATCTCTTTTTAAAAATCTGGTACTTCTAGAAAATATATTGAAATTAAAGTTTTAATTCATTAAAAGAAAGCCAATCAGTCATTAATCCGTACAGTAATTTTGTAACAGTTGTTCATAAATATTTGGCAAAAGATTTTAAAAAGGAGTTTATTTTTAAAGTAATGTACAGAACCAAGTTTGATTTCAAAAATAAAAGCCAAGATTAATGTTCTCTAGCTTTTAACAGAGAGCAGTTTACTAGCATTTTGGAATTTCATCTGGTCAATTAAATATACAAAGCAAATTAACCAAAACATACATTATGCATGTAGGGAAAATATTAAAGTATATAATAAGCAAATGTGTTCAATACGAGTCTTTAAAAATTGAAAACACAAAGTAATTTTGAGATTCATGACAGCCTTAGGGTTCATATTACTTGACTGTGATAAATTTAGAAGATTATACATAGTTTGGCTGGTTCTTCCTGCATGCCGACAGAATTTCTTTCTTCTTTAACCCTTGCAAAGAAGACGTAAATTTTGCTATTTTTGAACTTGTTTATCAGCTTGGTCATTCTCGATACTTGTTATTACCCGAATTTTACTTATAATTCCTTTTGGAAGCATAAATAGTGAATTTCAATCATGTCAACATTTCTGCAGATTTAGAATGGCATGAATTAGAAAACATGAATTTTTCAAAGAAATCATAACTTTTTCTTGAGTCCAGCCATTTGCTATCGCCAATAAGATTAGTTAGGCTACTGGATTTCATCAGTGATTCCATTATCTGGAAAAAAAAAAAAAATCTGCAGTCTTTAAAGTTTTGATTTTGTTGTTGTTGTTGTTATCTGTTCTGCTTCTGTTTTATGACATATAGTTCAGGCATTTGACTAAATTTAAATCAGTGGAATGGTTGGCAGCCTATAATTGGTCTACACAAAAAGGTTTAAATGAATTGGGAGATTTGTTTACATTTTTGGTAGCTTTTTATTTCTTTAATTATTTTTTTATTTGAAATCTCCTCCTTAATGTAATTACATGATGATACCTTAGGTTAGGTTACTTGCAGTGAATGTTCACCCAAAATCTCAGTGCATCCTACATTATTAGAACTTTGGCATGGTATGACTGGTTACTGATTCAGCAAGCAACAAGTATAACTAAAGTCACTTGACTTAGTGACTTCATTTTTAATTCAAATCACATGGATATTGATCTAGAAAGGATCTGATTCAAATTTGTCAAATTAGTATGAAATCACATACCACTCTATACTGTACTTATGTCAGACTATGCAAAAGTGTTTACCAGTTTGCAGTTTTTCTTTCATGGGGCTAAAACTCTAAGCTTTGCTATGTTTAAGCATGTATTCATTAAGCTGCAGATAAAGCTGAGACCTGCACAAGTAGTTTAAATATCTTTTCAGATCGTTTGGGTGTTTCAGACCCTTGGATGTCTTGGACATAGAGGGGAACAAAGCAGACAAGTACTCTGTCCTTACAGAGTCTGAGTCACACTCAAAGGTCGTGTTATAGAATTGCATTAAGGAAATCTGTGATCAGAAATAACAGGGACATATTTAGATACAGGCCAAACTAACTAAATTTCTGGGCAGATCTATACCTATAAAGTGCTTGGCACAGTACATGGTACTCAGTCACAGTTACATGTTAATATCATTATGATTTTTATTACTTTTCCAGTTCACCCAAGTAATTCTCTGGTCATGGGCAGAGCACAGCACATGTAAACACGTATAAGTAGAATGGACTTTGGTTCTTTTAACATCAGTGCAGACCAGTTTTGTGCTACAACCTTAAGGGAGCCCGAATTTGTCCCCTGATGTGGAGACTAGGAGTCATTTCTCTTATTTTTATATCCAAATTTTCATTGTTTTAATTGGCACCCTACCAAACTGATAGATGCCTCCAGTTGGGTATGTCAGCGTGGTTGCCGAGAACATTACAAATCCAGTAATTACAAGGAACTGTTTCTCCATTATTTTCTTCCCAAAGTATTTTCTATGCTGCAAATGCTGTGAAAACCTTAGGCACAATAGTAAAAGTATTTTAAAAAAAAAAAAGTTTTTATTGTATTAACATGAAAGCAATATATGTTCATCATAGAAAAGACAGGTAAGCAAAACGAAGGCAATGAAAATCACCCAAATTCAACACAGAGAGAGAACTGCCATTATAGCTTGTGCTTATTGCCTTCCAGTTCTTTCTCTGTGCATAGCCTTTTCGATGGTGTCATAGTATAACATCCTATTTTGTAATTGCCTTTTTCAATTAACATTATATTATAAATGTTTTGCCACGTCATTACTCTTTTACCATATTGTTTACATTGGTTATACCATACTTATCTAACCAGTCCCCAATTGTAGGGCATTTAAGATTTTTTTACTTTTCTTTTTTTCTATTCTAAAGAGTTCATTGAATGAACAACTAAGTTGCCACTGTTGAGAGTATTCTTATATTAAAACAGCCAACTTATTTAAAATATGGAGAAAGTGATTTGGTCTCAAAGCAAGATAACCAACAAGATGAAATGATTGCATGTGAAGTCTTCATAAGCATAGATGGTCTCCTTTTGGGGGTCCCAGAGGTCACAGACACAAACAACATCTTTTAGGAAACACTGCAAAAGTTGATCCCTGTATTATTAGAGAAGATCAATAACCCAAAAATGGACTGCGATTAAGTAGAACAAATTGAAATCAAATACAGACCGACTTAGCAGGGGGCTATTCTGTCACCTCTTTGTTCCTGTGACAAATGCAAAGCAATTCAAAACATCTTTTTCTTTCACAGGTGGATTCCTCTTTTTGTTTGTTTTTAATTCTTTAGATGTTATCTTTTAGGTTGCGCAAATCATTGTTCCATGAATTAAAGTGTACTTACCAGTTGATCCTTCTTGCCAGGAATGCCATCTCCAACCACACTGAAGAAGTCGGAGAAGTCGGGTTTCAGCAGCCCCTCCCCTTCGCAGACCTCCTCCCTGGGAACGGCGTTCACACAGCATCACCGACCTGTCATTACAGGACCCAGAGGTGAGCTGCTCCACAGGCACCCTTGGTTGTGCTTATATCATGGCCTTTGGACCCAAGTAGCAAAATGAGAGACAATGAGGACTCCCCCTGAATGCTCCTGAGGCAGTGAGTGTTCCAATTTCTTACCCTTGGGGGCAGCCTTGGAATTTTAGAGACCAGACAGATTTGGCATCAAATTTTTTGTCCTTTCCTAAAGCAAACAGGGACCAAATCTGTTTTTTGTTTGCCAGTGAGATTTTTGCAGAGAGATGGGAAGTAATTTGAACCAAAATCAAATCTGTTCTACAAGTTGTGTGTGTGTTTGTGTGTGTGTGTGAGAGAGAGAGAGAGAGTATGTGTGCGGACACACACACGCACACAGGCATGCATTAGGTGAGTATATTTCCGTATGGTCAATTACCTGTTTTCAAGTAGTAACTTTTTCTCATCCCTGCTGACTCTCTTTCCATAAAACCTGAGTTCAATATGTGGCATTTTGTGTTGAGGTTGTTTGCATCAGGGCGTTGACGAGCAGTCTTCATTCGTTCCTTTTGAAGTGGTAGATAGTTTGTCTGGTTTTCATTGCAATGTTTTCATTATTTTTGTCTCATATGCTTTTAAGTTTATTATTAAAGTGTGTCCACAAGAAATATGATTTGTATTTCGCATTAAAGACAAGCCTTAAGCCTCAAGAGAATGTCAGCAAATCACTTAACTTGATCTTATTGCAATATAAAAATATTTATTATTTTATTTATGAAACTCCCACAGTAGGAGTATGAATAATTGTAACCACGTTTTGCTTTCCTTTATCAGATTTTCTTTTAGGTAGATCTGTGATCTACCAGCTGCTATCATAAAACGTCCTAGAAAGTTATGATCTCTTGTCTGCTTTGACATATACCTGGGGAAACTGATGTTTCTTGCATTGATCCCAATGTTAGTCCCACAAATCTGAATCCCTTTATGAATATGCTCTGTGTGCAGATCAGGGAAATGTGGCGGGTAAGAGGACAGTCCGGTGCACACATGGAAGTCATATTGAAGAAAGTAAGCATTTTGACTACTGTGGGAAGCAACTTCTTTATCCATAATTATGAAACCTACTTGCTTCATCTTTAAACGTCTTGTGATCATTGGTAGAACTTTCTCAAGATCCCTTCTTTCATTTGTGTATATGTGTGGTATAATCAGAGAGGCTTACTATCGATATATAATTTGAAAACCTGCATCAGAATTGAATTATAAGGTCCCAGAATGAGGCTTATTAAATAGTATTAAAATATTATCCTCATAGTTAACACTCATTGAGCATATAAACTATAGTGGGGGATCAGAGATATGAAACCCTTTTAGTCGGAATATTTATGGCCGGAAGGAGATGAGGCACGTGTCGCTTTTCATCTGTTTGGGGTCAAGTTCACATATTCTAAATGCTAATTGAATGGTAAAAGTTCCTGCAGGAGCTCGGTGTTGGGGTGACCATGGAGGTTCATTCACTCTTTAAACAAGGATTTACTGAGTGACTCTATAGACACTGGGACCAATGGTTCCTGTCCTCACAGAGCATGTTATCTACCACAGAAGAGAGGCACACAAGGAAATAAGCAAGTAAAAGATGATGGGCCGGGCACGGTGGCTCGCACCTGTAATCCTAGCACTTTCTGAGGCCAAGGCGGGCAGATCACTTGAACTCGGGAATTCAAGGTCAGCCTGGGCAACATGGCAAAACACTGTCTAGAAAAAAATACAAAAATTAGCTGGGCATGGTAGCGAGTGCCTTAGTCCCAGCTACTCAAGAGGCTGCAATGGGAGGATTGCTCGCACCCAGAAGGCAGAGGTTCCACAAGCCAAGATCGCGCCACTGCACTCCAGCCTGCGCAACATAGCAGACTCTGTCTCAAAAAAACAAAACAAAACAAAACAAAAAAACCTGGTGTGGAATGTACTATTACTTATCACTTTGTATCAAATAAAGTGACTTCAGGCGGGGTGCGGTGTCCCACACCTCTAATCCCAGCACTTTGGGAGGCCGAGGCAGGCAGATCACTTGAGGTCAGGAGTTTGAGACCAGCCTGGCCAACACAATGAAACCCCATCTCTACTGAAAATACAAAAAAATTAGCCGGGTGTGGTGGCACACGCCTGTAAATCCCAGCTACCTGTGAGGCTGAGGCAGGAGAATTGCTTGAACCCAGGAGGCGGAGGCTGCAGTGAGCCAAGATGGTGCCACTACACTCCAGTCTGGGCAACAGAGTGAGACTCTATCTCAAAAAAAAAAAGAGTCTTCAAAGTATAAATAACATTGAAGTCAAATCTTAAAAGATGCTTAGATAAATGGAGGACCATCCTAAGGAAAGGAAAGATTCGTGGTGTAGTAAGTTAGTAAGAACTGAGAAGAACAGTATGCCAGCAATCAGGAGAGCCAGGTAACCTCCCTCTTTTCCTTCCCTCTTACCTTCTGTGTTTTTCAATGTCCTCATCAATACAATGGGTACAGTACTAATAATGAATGACCCTTTCCTCCCAATCTTGTATTCTTATACAGAACCAACAATAAAACAGTATTTGTGGCGATTCCATGAAGAGCATAAGGCAATCTATATATATTATCATTAGTCAGTAAATGTTAAGAGTGTCTAATGTGTGTCTTGCCTTAAAACTGTAGTTCTAGAAATTATTGTCATGAGCACTTCCCCATGGGTACAGGTTGAGAGCTTCTTCATGCTAGATGACTAAGCACGTTTTCTAAAATGACCCACGCTGGGTTGAACCAGGGTGAACCTCCTTAGCTCACAGCATAACAAGTTCCAGTCTAATCATATTCATTCATAAAATTGTATTTGAGGAAAAGAGAAAGATGTCTAGTGTAAGAAGTATGGAATACCAAAGATGCTTTGTTTTCACCAGAATTCAAGATGGCTCCCAGCATCCTCGGCTCTCCTTTCTGGAAAGTCTACTCAGGTACCCGTTCTTACCGTGCCCCACCCCGCTTAGTGGTCTGGTGAAGGGAATTGGAATAGTTGAGATGAAACTTCAGTTGCCTCTTTGTGGTAAGAATCGTAAGAATTGAGATAGGCTAACATAAGACATTTTTCTGGCTAAGATATTTTTAAAAGGTTGGAAGTTAGCCTCATTATTTAAGGCGTATTTGCTATGGGTACTGTAATTTCCTTCATTTTTCTCTGAACTAGTTGGAAAGCTAATGCTTGGAATGATATCACATTTGGGAGTAAGACTTGATGTTTTAGGAAGATGAGACCAAAATTGAGGAGGAAGAGTATAGCTGCCAAGAGTCAGTGTGGAATCGATGTCACATGTGCACGTAAAGGAGGTTTCAACCTCTGACACTCCTTTTATTGTGCAAAGTTGCCACAACACAAAATAGTAAATTATTAGAGAATCCAGAGAATCAAACTTTAAAAGGGTCTTGAAGAAAAGAAAAGAATGTCCTTTATCAGGTCCCCAGGGCATGGGGCAGGGATCAGGGAGGCCATTGACTGCTCTGTGGTTAGCACTAGGTTGCAAGGCTTCTGCTGCCTTCCCTAGCATTTCTCACAGGAATGCCTCAACGAGACTAGCACCAGTTAGTAAGCAATAACTGTCCAACACACATCCACGCTCAGAATGAAGGTGAGGTTTTACAGAGCTACAGCAAATCAAGGTCAGCGCGCTAAAAACCCAAGGGCCTTACTTTTGGCTGCAAACGTAAGCTACATTTGGAAATTTCGTGGCCACCTTTTACAAAGAAAACCTCTCTCAAGATTGCAAAGCAAAGGGAGAAACACAGGGTGTTGAAGGGAGGTAGCATAGCACAGCAGTTGTCTTTATCTGTTTTGACTGCCAGAACAGAACACCATGGACTGGGTGGCCTATAAACAACAGAAATTTATCACTCACAGTTCTGGAGAGCGGAAGTCCAAGATCAAGGCTCTGGCAGCTTCTGTGTCTGGTGAGGGCCCACTTCCTGGTTCATAGATGGCATCTTCTTGCTGTGTCCTCACATGGCAGAAGGGGCGGGGTTGCTCTCTAGGATCTCTTTCATAAAGGCACTAATCCTATTCATGAGGGCCCTACCCTGTGACCTGATCACCTCCCAAAGGCCCTGCTACCTATTACCATCACATTGGGGGTGAGGATTTCAAGATTTGGATCCTAGAGGGCCACAAACATTCAGCCTATGGCAGTGGTTAAGCACAAAATTTCAGGGGTTCAGATAGGCTGCTGTCTGAATCTCTGTCCACTACTTGGCACATTGCTTTTCTCTCTGAACCAAAGGTTTCTCATCTCTAAGTTGGAGATCATCATCACTAACTCAAAAAAATTGTATTATGTTAGGAGCAAAGGAAATCGTGTATTTGTAGTCATTTTCACAGTGCCTGGAAGTACAGTATGCACACAGGTCATACAATTAAATAATCCTTTTTCACCCAGGCTTTGAAAATATCATGCTGTCCCTATTGCCTTCGCGCAGCACTATTCTGCCCATCCCCCCAGATCAGCTCAAGCACTACTTTCAAAGTGAAACCTCCTCTCCTCCACCCAGCTTGCCATCATCTCACACTGCTTAAGCTCCTGCTGCCTTTTGTGTCTGCACATTGACTCCACCAACCTCATCTGGCCTTGTTAGTTAATATACATGTCTCCTAGAGGAGAACCTCCAAAGGGAAGGATCTCTCACTTAGACATTTCACTATCTTTGTTGTGTGTCACACAGTGGGTTTTATGCTCAAATATTGTTTGAATGAATAAAAGTAATTAAAATGCATATAAATGCATACAGGAGACATTTATCCCCTCTCTGACCCTGATGAATTTTCATTTCTTCAGAAGAGCCAAGGGTGATAAATGTGTGATAGTTCATGCAATACTTCCTTGTAAGAAATGTCCAGGATGTGGAAGAACCATGGCGTTGTATCCAAAGAAAACCTATGCAAAATTCTCTAAGTAAAGCTTTGCTATTAAGAGCTATGGGCTTTCTTTATGTTGTTCTAACCACTTCCCTATTTACAGTGTAAAGGTAGAGGCATGTGGTTTCTTAAAATGAGTCCCCTCTCTGATATTGGCTTTCTTTGTGGCTTTGACTTAACCTTGTGGCCTCAGTTTGGCCATCTGTACCATGGGGATAATACTTTGCTACCTGTTTCTCTGTGTGGTTAGAATTAGGTAAAGAGGTTATTTGGGAATATCCTGTCGGTAGGGGGAAGATATTACATTTCAGTAGAGGCATTTGTACATCGTTATACATTAGTATAATTACTGTGCACTTTAAGCTGAAAGATCGGGCTTTCAAAGACTTTCTTTTACCATGACTTAAAATTGTAACCATAATAAAGTATTTACTCATGACTATTTGTCTTATTCCTCATAACTGAAAAAAGAAATCTTTCTTCGTCCCTTTGCCTTTTCAAGAATTGTAAGTTTGCCTGGTTGATGATCTGAAAGGGCTAACTTCTTAGAGAATTATTTGGAGTAATCATCAGTTACATCTTAAAGTTTCTTGAAAGTTTAGATCTTCTTAAAACTTATCTTTTTGCTTAAAATCTTTGCTATTTTGAAGATTAAGAAGATAATGAATGATAGTTTCTTTAAATACTCTGCACTAAGTAAAGCAATTCTGTGCCTTAGAGATTTAGGAACAGGGAGCAGCCTACACGATCCACATTGGGCAGCACAATTGAAAGTAATTGAAAGAGTTATGGTCTGGGAATCTTTTGGTATAATGTGTTCCCAGTATCAGCAAAGATTGTTTTTGGCTGAAAGTAACAGAATATCTGACTGAACAATGGCTTAAAAAAATAAGGAGTCACATTTTTCTCATACAAAAACAAGTATGTGGCTAGGTATGGTGACTCACACTTGAAATCCCAGCACTTCGAGAGGCTGAGGCAGGAAGCACTTGAGGCCAAGAGTTTGAGACCAACCTGGGCAACACAGCAAGACCCTATCTCTACAAAAATTTTTTAAAATTAGGAGAGCATAGTGGTAAGTCCTGTGGTCCTAGATACTCAGGAGGCTGAGGTGCGAGGATTGCTTGAGCCCAGGAATTTGAGGCTGCAGTGAGCTATGATGGCACTCCAGCCTGGGCAACAGAGAAAGACCCTGTCCCAAAAAAAACAAAAACAAAAAAAGCAAGTAGGTGATTCAAGGCTGTTAGGGTGGCACTTGCAGTGCCATCAGGGATTGAGATTTCTTCTCCTAGCCATGTTTCAGTGGGTTGTTTTTATAAGGTCACAGCATGGGCGCTGCCCTCCTGCCTTATGTCTGCATGCCAAGCAGAAAGAAGGGAAAAGGTGAGGGCAAAAAGGACCTGTCAGCTTATCCTGCCACTTTTTCATAGGATCTTCTACAGCACAATCAGACTATGTCCGATGATCACCTGTAGCTGCAAGGGAGGCTGGAAACTCTAAATTTTTAGCTGAGTGTACGGCTGCTCTCTATCAAATTAAGGTTTTATCAGTGGGTAAATAGGGGATAAATATGCTGGTTAACAGTTAGCAACATATTCCCCATTATTTTTACAGATGAGAAATCTGAGGTACCCAGAACCAAGACCAGAAATCAAGTCTCCAGTTCAGTGCCTTTTTCGCCGTATCAGTAGTTTCTACCTTTTTCTCCCCGACTGGGAGAAATTAACTACACTTATTTAAACAATTACTTTGTTTTCACATTTTTTATGAGTCAAAGTCATAACATATCCATTTAGATCTTTTGATAATCATAACATAACCTGTGCCATCACACTGAGGTTTTTTTTTTAATAGCAGCCATAAACAAATCACTTAGCCTTTTTTATTAGTCCATAAGTCCTTGCTACTGGTAAATTCAGGGTTTCTCTTAGGTGCACGCCACTTCAGAGACACTTTTTGAGGTCAGTTTGGCTTTTTTCAATATTGTATTAGCTTGCAGATACCCATTACTATCTGGGGACCCATTAATTTTTTTCCACAAATGTTTATCAAGCTCTTACAGTGTACAAGGTGCTCTAGTAGTAGAGTGAACAAGAGAAGCATGGATTCTGTCCTTAGAGTGCTTGCCTCCTGGAGGACAAGAGGACAAGGAAACCAGCAGTTGCATTACTGTGCTAGAAGCACAGGGTGCGATAGAAAATGAGGGGAAGGACATCCTTGTGGACAACTACAGGGGCTTCTGGCACTACACAAGTCCAGACTAGCAGAACACCTAACTCCTATTGTCAAACAGTTTGCCTTCACATTACAGGCGTGCAAAACAGATCAACAGCAAATAAATCATGCTCTTAGATAGCTAAGTACCGAAGAACTCAGACATACAAAAGGCAAACATGACGTTAAACCCCCACCTCTTTATGAGTCAAAAAAAAATACACAATGAGAGTTTAGAAGTAAAATTGCCTTTATTCCGAAAATACGCCTAAGATACACTAAAGCAATCGCCATATAAACCAAAGATTTATTGCGCAGCTTTCAAAGAATCATTCCAGTTTCTGTTTGGAGAGGTAGTCAGAAGTTTATATGCACTATAAACCTCTCTAAGTCCATGATCCTCCGGACCCAAACAGGGATCTTGCTCTCAGTGATGAAACTTCTGAGGGTCTGAAGTTAACAATATCTCCCAGTTTGGCCAAGAAAAATATACCGCAGAGAATTATGAGAATTAAGATTACCTTTCAGGAAGTTGGGGTCACCAAGAAAGGTTAGAGGAGTGTGGATTCATAATATGCAGAGACAATAATAGAGAATCAGGGAAGGAGAGGTAAAATAGCAGGGCTACAGTCATCAGTAGATGGCAGGGCCTATTGGGGCAAGGACCACATCTTTATCATTTATCTCTGAATCCCTCTGCCTTGTGCCCAGCATAAGGAAAGCACTCAATAAATAATTGTCAAATAAATGAATGAATGCATGGATTTTTTTTTTTTTTTTTTTTTTTTTTTTTTTGAGACGGAGTCTTGCTGTGTCGCCCAGGCTGGAGTGCAGTGGCCAGATCTCAGCTCATTGCAAGCTCCGCCTCCTGGGTTCACGCCATTCTCCTGCCTCAGCCTCCCGAGTAGCTGGGACTACAGGCGCCGGCCACCTCGCCCGGCTAGTTTTTTTTGTATTTTTTAGTAGAGACGGGGTTTCACCGTGTTAGCCAGGATGGTCTCGAACTCCTGACCTCGTGATCCGCCCGTCTCGGCCTCCCAAAGTGCTGGGATTACAGGCTTGAGCCACCGCGCCCGGCCGAATGCATGGATTTGATTGAAGAAACAGAGAAAGTTTGAGAATAATAGGAAGTTCTTTCCTTCTCCACTGTGTAGTAATACAATATTCAAATGCATGTACTCAGCAGCACATAGAAAGAGGCATAGCATGTTTAAGTGCTCAGTATATATTTGATTTGTTTGTTTGTTTGTTTTGAGACAGGGTCTCTCTCTGACACCCAAGCTAGAGTGCAGTGACTTGATCACAGCTCACTGCAGCCTCGACCTCCTAGGCTCCAGGGATCCTTCTGCCTCAGCATTCCAAGTAGCTGGGACTACAGGCGCATGCCACTATGCCTAGCTAATTTTTACATTTTTTTTTTTGTAGAGACAGGGTCTCACTATGTTACCTAGGCGGGTCTCGAACTCCTGGGCTCAAGCAATCCTCCTGCCTCAACCTTCCAAAGTGCTGGGATTACAACAGCAAATAAGTCATGCCCTTAGATAACTAAGTACTGAGGATTTAAGACATGCAAAATGCGAGCACAAGGTTAAACCCCACTTCTTTATGAATCAAACACACACACACACACGCGCGCGCGCGCGCGCAAAGGCAGTTTAGAAGTGAAATTGCCTTGATTCTGGCAGACGTGTGCCACCATGCCCAGCCTAATACAAGTTTAGTTTTAATTCAGATCTACCTGGATAGACCTTAAGAGAAATGAGCTCAAAATTATTTGGTCCTCTATTTGTAGAATTTTTGCTGTGGCATTATAAGTTTTTCTCTCCGAACTAAGGTCCCTCCAGAAGGAATGTCCCTTGACGTTTCACCACTACTGTAATTGTGGCACCCCCTCCCCTGGCCTAGGCCCCCAAGTGCTAGGTTTGTTCATCTTTCTCCTGTCATATCCACAAACTTCTTTGCCTCTTAGGAACGCTTTTCACTTAGTTGTAGAACATGCTGGTGATCCACTGAATCTAATTTGTCTCTCCTGGTTTAGTGCAATTGAATCATCTCGGGAAAATGAGAAGCAATTAGGTACCTGTTGCTAACAAGGCGCTGAAATAATCTGCCAACAGACGCACGGTGTTTATTTATTATTGGAGTATGTCACTTGAGAAAACATTACATTGCCTTTCTCCAAGAAGAATTGCCAGAATGATTTTCAAATGCAGGCCTCATAGACCTAACAAGTACCACCTTTGAGGAGCATGGAACAGAGAAGCAAGAGGGCTTGTGAGCCTCGTTCAGGGTTAGTTCAAGTACCAGTGCCTAGCCTAATGGGCAGTGTTGTGGATGGGATTTGAAGTCGCAGGACACTAAAGAAGAAAAGCAGCTTTTTTCTTTTTTTCTTTCTTTTTTTTTTTTTTTTGCAAAGGTCCTTTAAGTCCCAGTTCAGGAAATTATTAAATTCATTAGCCAGATACTTAGAAGCAGCTATTACTGCCCAGCCAAAGGAAAAAAGAGTGCCAACAAATGTTTTAAAACTACAACTAAACAAAAGTCAGGAAGCGTGTAATTAAAACTGTACCTTTATTGTATTGTAAAGAGTTTAACTGTGACATGGAAAATATTTAAAGGAGAAGGCTGTTTAGCTAATTTGTCTGCAAGTGAACTGCCTAGTGGAGAACTATCCTAAATTAACTGTAAGGCCACCCACTGAGCCACCCTCATAAAGGGCCATGGCTGCTCAGCTTGGGTTTGTGTAATGTTCAATAATTACTAGATAAATGCACAACTAAAAGCTCTATTACACTAATAATTTGTACTGTGATAGATGTGTGGGACACCCTGCTGGGTTAATTTGTCATCCCTGCAGCAAACTTCTAAAGAGAGCTCTTCCGTAGTGGAATCATGTTAATATGTTGTCCCTGGGAGGACAGGTTAGAGCAGTGAGACCACTTGGCTCCTTAATCTCTTAAAGAGGCAAAGGGCCTCCAGGGTGAGTACTGAAGAGAATAGGGTGATTAGCCCAGGGGACCTGGATTTAAACTCATCTTCACAAAGGAAGCTGCTTTCCCTTGGAATTCCTTTGCCCCTTTCTCTCTGTCCCTCTCAATCACACGCAGGCCTATGTGCCTCACTGGTGCACGCGTGCGCACAGGCACACACAGGCATAGACCCACGTATCCATACATAGTGAAGGCAGTGGTTCTGAGCAAGGTTTCTTAGAAAGCCCCTCATTTTAAGACTTCCTGGTATCGTGGGCTTCGACTGTACCTCGCATAATCAGATAAGTCCCGTTCTTTCTGGTTTAGCTTAATCTAAAGTTGATTCCATGTTTAGACTCATGGTTTATTTTCCTTTTTTCAGCATAGAATAAAAAATTCAAGATTGAACTTGTATCTCCTCTTTATGTGGAATGGTTTCTTCTGCCTCTCTCTCTCTCTCTCTCTCACACACACACACACACACACACACGTACACACACACAATTACTGTTTTAAATATGAAGCTCACATTTAAGCTTCAGTGCAGGGTTTTCAACCTCCCCTATTGACAGAATCGTAAATCATGTTAAGGTTAAGTGAAGTACTATAGCATGGGACTGTAGCTTTAACAATGTTTATGGAGTATCAGCTTATCATCCATGTAGGAAAGGAGGGGTGAATGCTGATACTCGAAATGGAAATGTATGGCCCTATTAATGTGCTTGCAGTATCACTAAGAGTCACCCATTCCAGGCTGCATCCTTTGTGTTATTGAAACTAGCATATTGAATCACCCGCACGTATGGAATGTCTTTTAAACTTCGTATTTTGGCAGTAAATTTACATTTGCCATTTCTTCATATCGAATGGTAGCTGCTTTTTCCCCCTGAAAAAATTCCTTTTTCTGATGCACAAAACACATCTGAGGATCATCAGAATTGCCAGCTATTACAATAATAAGGGGTCTATGACCCAAAAAAAAAAAAAAAAAAAAAACAATCTGAAAGCAAATAAATCATTTGACCGCTGAAAAATAAATGGGAATAGCAGAGGGCAATGAAAAGAGCGTGGGCTTTGGAGTCAGCCAGAATAGAATTCAGATCCTGGATGGCCACTTGGGGTCTGCATCAGCTTCTCCAAGTCAGTTATTCTCTGCTGGTCTTTGTCTTCTCACCTGTCCCAAATTGGAAAGGCTTTCTGGGAGGGGAAGTGAGATGACACATGGAAAGAGCTTGGTATACAGTAGGCATCCAATACATACGTATTCATTATCTCTCAGATTTCCCCATCCCCATATTGCTATTTGTTTTTGTATGTGGTTCTCTTGCGATGATTCTTTCATTCCTCACTCCCCATCCCCAGTTCTCTCTTTCTACCTGCTCATGTTGGTCCAGAAGGAAGAATGTGTTCCCCCTCTTGGGGAGAAGCCACATTTGCCTAGAGGAGATGTGGTCTTGGGGACGTGAGCAAGCCCAGTTACCCCATCCCATTGCTCTTGTATACTTGGAGCCACGGGAGAACCTTTCCAGTGGAGCAAGCAGCCCCTCTCGCATAAGGCGTAGCCCCTTAGCCATGATCTAGGCTTTGCTCTGATCTGCCTTCATTCAGGCATGGCTCTTCCTAAAGGGATATGCACCTTTGTTGTTTCCAAGAATCTGTTGTTTGTAAGAGTCAATTTGGCAAATAATTATTGGGCGCTTATTATCTGCCAAGCAATGTGCTGGGCCCTAATGAACGAGCTAGACCAGCCAGTCCTGCTCTTCCAATCTAGCAGAACAGACAGATATTAGACAAATGATTACACCTGTGATGAGATGAATATGCAGGGAATTAAAGAAGATGGAGGAATACTATAGCAAGCTGTTTGAAATATTTGTGGAGATTTGGATGTACTTATGTCAGGATGTAAGGGTCCTCTTTGTTGGTATGAAATATGAATTTTTAAAACTTTGGTGTCCCTGAGGGATATGTCTAGATCTTTCTGAATCTCCAAATTCCTGAGTAGCATAATAAGAGTTGTTGAATTGTCACATACCAGGTAATGAACGGTAGATATGTTAACACATATTCGTTCTAGTGAAACATTCTTACAAATGAAAGAAACCCAACCAAATTGCTTTGCCATTCCTCTACTCCCCCAAAAGCAAATAATGGATTAGTTTATGTAACTGAAAAGTCCAGGGGTATATGGCTTCAGGTAGAGATGGAGTCAGGTGTTCAGATGCTACCTTCAGAAAGCTCTTGCTCTCGCTCTCTTGCTCTCTCTCTCTCTTTCCCTCTCTCTCCCCTTTTTTCCCCCTCTCTCCCCTCCCCTACCCCCCCCCCAGGTCTGCTATTCTCTGTATGAGCTACCCCCCCGCCCAGGTCTGCTATTCTCTGTATGAGCTTTATTCTTAGGCTAAATATCCTCAGACTGTGCCCCAGATAGTGTGAGCAGCTCCAGGCTTAATTTCCACCAATTTAATAATCCCAAGAGAAAAAAGAGCAGCTTTTCAACAATAGATCTAGGGAAGGGCCTACTCCTGGATGCTTATGATTCTGATTATCCGGGTTTGGGTCATTTGCTCACTTTTAAAACAACCCTTATGTTTAAAAGACAACGGAGTGCCTCATTGGTGTGAGCCGGCTTCCCTGTCCACCCGTGGAGTCAGCGGGTTAAGTCAAGTCCACCCTAACCACATAGGCTGAGGCTGAGGGACAGAGAGTTCCCCAAAGAAACATTAGAGCTCTGTTTCCAGAAGAAGGGGTAAAGAACTGCTGGGCAGGCAAAAATAATAGCTACCCACTGCAGGAGATAACAGCAAAGCTGGCCTGAGCGCTGGCCAATGGGCTCAGCTTACTCACTAGCTGTGGCTTGTTCCTGCAGTTAGCATTTGCAGAGCACAAGAAAAACCCAGGCCTATTTGTTCGTGCAGTAGACCCCCAGGGTAACTTGAAAACAGTTCGGCTCTTGATTCTCAGTTCTCTGGTGTTGCCTCATTGCACTGTATAATCCAGATTACTTTTCATGTATCTCAATTTATTCTAAAAACAATCCTAAGAATATTAAATAACCCAGAGTCTAGCATACTGTTTGGCACATAGTAGATTCTCAACACATTTATTGAATGAGGCACCTGTGTACATTAATTCTAATCCTCAGAAAAGCCTTTTAAATTGCTGCTATTCTTTCTTTCTTTTTTTTTTCCCAAGACACAGTCTTGCTCTGTTGCCCAGGCTGGAGTGCAGTGGCACGATCTTGGCTCACTGCAACCTCTGCCTTCCAGGTTCAAGCGATTCTCCTACCTCAGCCTCTTGAGTATCTGGGACTACAGGTACACGCCACCATGCCCAGCTAATTTTTTGTATTTTTAGTAGAGATGGGGTTTCACCACGTTGACCAGGCTGGTCTCAAACTCCTGACCTTGTGATCTGCCCACCTCAGCCTCCCAAAGTACTGGGATTACAGGCGTGAGCCACCATGCCTGACCAATTGCTGCTACTATTTAAAGATAAGAAACTTAAAGATAAGAAAATGTAGGTTTGGAAATGTTAAATAACTTTGCCCAGGTTAACACAGGGAGTGAATGATTTTAAAGCCAAAAGAGTCAAGGTCATTTTGTAGTAGAGGAAACTAAGGAATATAAGAGGCTGGCATCTTGCTAGTCGATACCCAAGCTGGAATTAAAACTTGGTCCCCTGACTTTAATCACTAGACTGATTATTCTGTTGCTTATTCCATTCCTTCTGTGAAATCTACCCACAGTAGGATTAATCCTCAAATCCTATGGGATGAATTCAGAAAGATACTTCGAGTTCAGGAGGATGCCTTGAAAGTAGTGTTTGGCTGGTAGCAGTGGCTCACACCTGTAATCCCAACATGTTGGGAGACCCAGGCAGGTGGATCGTTTCAGTTCAGGAGTTTGCAACCTGCCTGGGCGACAATGAAACCCCGTCTCTACTAAAAATATAAAAGTTAGCCGGGCGTGGTGGCGCATAGCTGGGCGTGGTGGCGCATGCTTGTAGTCTCAGCCACTTGGGGGCTGAAGTGGGAGGATTGCTTGAGCCCAGGAAGCAGAGGTTGCAGTGAACCTAGATTGCATTGCTGCCCTCCAACCTGGGTGAGAGCAAAACCCTGTCTCAGAGAGAGAAAGAGAGAGGGGGATGGGGAGAGAGAGAGAGAGAGAAAAAAAAGTGGTCTATGCTTTAGTAATCATGTTGCACGGAAATAGAGGCTTCTATTTCAGTATAAATCTGACAATTTAGTGGAGAGAAATGCTGCAAAATAACCCATGGCTTTATGTTCGTTATGAGATTTGCTTTTTTTGTCTGCTTATTTCCTGTGTGTGTGTGTTTAGTTTTTTTTGCTGTTGTTTTGTTTTGTTTTTAATGCAGGGAAAGACTTGCAACAGCCTAGATCCAGCACTTGGTCGTTATCCAAGAAGCATCTGCCTGGATCTTGTTTTTTGAAGTCCTCTTTCACAGGACTGCAGTTTGTAATTCCATTTCACTTCCAACAGGTCATTGGATGATTCCGTCCCTTTTTATGTTAATCTCTGGAATCATTCAATCTATGGTGGTTAGTTTTCTTCTCAAGTAATTGTTTTGATTTGTTTTTCATTCTTCATTTAGTCTCACAGTAGTATCGCTTACATGTTACGTAAAAGTTCAAGTTCCCTTCATGGAACTGGATTCTTGTCAACTTTGCCTATTAAACCATCACTCTAAATATTTCCAATAATCACAGCTGTTGCGTGGCGTTTGAACACATTTCACATCAGCCATCATGGAAGCTTAGGCAATTAGTGTGAGAATATGGTCAATTTTGATTCAAAGAGGCCCTGTCAGGACAAAGGCTGGGGCTCTATTTCACAGAGCTTAAAGTAGCACACTCAGGGTTTTTTAAACTCTAAATATTACAGTCTCCCCAAAGGCAAAGTATCTTAAAGACTGAGTCTAGATATACCGTATAACTTAATATCTTATAAACATTTTTAAAATAATTTCTTTTAAAAGGCTTCCTTATTTCAGATTTTTAGATTTTAATTTTATTTTTATGGATCAGTTGTACTATTTGTAAATGTAATCTCAGAGACTGAATTCTATACATCCACTAGGGCTTAAACTAGATGAGCTTCAGAGAGTATTTAGTTCAAACTGCTTATTGTGAGAAGAGAGACCGAAGGAGAGAGAAGCCACCCACATTTATAATATGCCAGGTAGCAGCAGAAACTAAGTTAAATCCCAAGTCCCTTTATCTAATCTGAAAATATTCCTAAAAAAATGTCCTAGATCTTCTGAAAAGCATTTGTTTTTGTTACTGTTTTTTTGTTTGTTTTCTGTTTTTGTTTTGTTTTAGATACAGGGTGTTGCTCTGTCACCCAGGCTAGAGTGCAGTGGTATGATCATGGCTCACTGCAGCCTCAAACTCCTGGGCTTAAGCAATCCTCCCACCTCAGCCTCCAAGTAGCTGGGATTACAGGCACCTGCCACCACACTTGGCTACATTTTTCAATTTTGTGTAGAGATAAGATCTCACTGTATTGCCCAGGGTGGTCTCAAACTCCTGGGCTCCAGTGATTCTCCTGCCTCAGCCTTCTGAGTAGCTGGGGTTACAGGTGTGAGCCATCACACCCAGCCAAAAAGTGTTTCTAGTAGTCAATATGTATTAGATTTCTGATAAGCAAACTCCCAATACCTAAAACGGTGGGACTTGCAAGGGAAGTGATAGAGATTTCCACTATTTCCATGTTTTGGGAGGCCATGCTCAGAATGTGGTGTGGTAAGAAATGTGCCTGGGGCCGGGCACAGTGGCTCATGCCTGTAATCCTAGCACTTGGGGAGGCCGAAGCGGGCATATTGCCTGAGCTCAGGAGTTCAAGACAACGCTGGGCAACATGGTGAAACCCTGTCTCTACTAAAAAAATACAAAAATTAGCTGGGCGTGGTGGCAGGCACCTGTAGTCCCAGCTACTCGGGAGGCTGAGGCAGGAGAATTACTTGAACCCGGAAGGCAGAGGTTGCAGTGAGCTGAGATTGCGCCACTGCGCTCCATCCTACGTCACAGAGTGAAACTCTGTCTCCAAAAATAATAATAATAATAATAATAATAATAATAATGCCTGGTTGGCAGGGGCCTACATGGTGAAGAGGGAGGTCAGTGTGGACACTCAAAGATTGTAGGTCTAAGTAAAAAATAGCGTCTAGAGGGAGATGGCCCCATAGTTCTAAGCTTCTGGGTGAAGTCTCACAGTCTGAAATGTTTAGTAAAGGCAGGGATTCACAGTATATTTGGTCAGCAAAGACTCTGTATCGGTCTAGGTCTTTAAAGAGCTTTTATCTTTACTTAGATATCTATGGTATCTATGATTATTAGGTCAAGATTGTTGCTACTGCTATTGTTGCTTTTACTTTTCATTTTGTTGTTTGTGGAATTATTTTCAAGGCCCTCATGTCATATCCATACTGATAGTATATACTATTTTATCAATATTTATGTACTTTTTTGTCCAAGAGACAGGCAAGCAACAAGTACCTCTTGTTCCACCACTCCTTTCTTTCATGTATTCTACAGTCAGAACAGGTCCTAGCACACAGGAGCAAATTTCAGTTTATTCATTGCCTATCCCATTCTTGTCTATGATAGTACTATCATACTAATAAAAGAAGCTAATGATCACTTAATTGTATGGTGAGAAACTGTGCCATGTGCCTTATATACATTGTCTCATTTAATCTTCACAACAGCTCTATGAGGTATTATTAGCCCCATTATACAGATGCCAAAACTGAGTTATAGAGAAGCTCAGCAACTGAAGCATAGCTCGTAAGTGATAGAGCTTAGCATTTAAACTCATGTCTATCTGACTCCAAAGCCCTGGTCCTTATATTATACTGCACTGCTTTTCTGAGTCATATTTAACTTAGAATTATACACACACACACACACACACACACACGGATGTGGTCAGCCAGCACAGACCAAGGCATGTTAAGTAATGGTGAAGACAGACAATCAAAAGGCTACCATGGAGAGCTAATGAGATATCAAAAGCGACCAGATTGCTTTGGAAAGCTTCAGAAAGCTGAGGTGGAAGTAGTAGTGATTGTCAGGTGTCTGACTCACAGAGCTTGGCAGGTGCTTGGAGAGTGAACAAAAATTTTGTGGATCTGGAAAACTATGCCTGGGCCCACAGCTCCAATAGCCCTTTGCCTGTATTTGAAAATAAAGTTTTATTGGAACACAGCTACACTCATTTGTTTATGTAATGTCTATGACTGCTTCTGCACTGTAGCAGCAGAGTTGAGCAGTTACAACAGAGACCATATAGCCTGCAAAGTCTAAACTATTTAGTATCTGGTCTTTACAGAAAATGTTTGCCAACTCCTGGCCTAGCCAGGGCCTTGAGCAACAAAAGTCTTGAAGTAGCTAAAATTGATCTACATAAAAATTTTAAAAGACTTTGGCCTTTCATTTTCTTGTGTGGGCCTTTCTTTTTCTTTCTGTTTTTCCAAAAGACATTAGAATTTGATCTCTTAGAAGATCCTCTCAATTCAAATGGAATAGACTCTTATCAACCATCTTGGAAACTAACCGTGGCATAAAGTTACTTTGTCTGGTAGCAGGAATACAAAAACACTGGTGTTTTGCAAGCTATCAAGCAATGTCATATATTTCTCTCAATTGACATATCCGAGTCCTTTCACGTGCATGTTCGTGATGTTAAAAGATATGTACCAAATGTTTTCAAAAACCTTGGCTCACCTTGAGTCAAAAGCTTTGTTATTTAGAAAAGGCATCACCTCTTAAAGGTTTGAAAACCATTGCCAATTCTTCTTTCTTTGTGTCTCTGTTAAAATAAATCCCATGACTCCAAACTTCTCAGCTTTCATAAATGGCAGGCCTGATTCATGCATGATTTGTAAATTAGGGCTATGGACCATTAAGATAGATTTCTGAAGAAGCAAGGTACATAGTAGTTGACAACCCAAGCCATTTTTAAGTTCTATTTACCCTTATGGAAAGCTTCTTTTGTTTTTTAAGTGGAATATTTTTCTTCGATTTTCTTTTCCTTTTGAGGCTTTGCCTTGTTACAAATTTTTACTTCTAATTATGAGTAGTCAAGAGTTCTTAATGCCACCCTTACTCAATGGAAATAGTGACTTTCATCTAAAGAACATCTGACTTCTGAAGACAGAGAAGAAGGTTTTTCTTATAATGGCGCTAACAATGAAAAAGTGTTTGGAATCTCACCTGTTGCCACTGCCTTTGTATTGATTAACACTGAGACTGTGAAGTTTTGCAGATGCCAGGGCTCAGGAGCGATTCTTTGCTCTTGTGACGGAAGAAGCCTGTATATAACACTGCCTTAAGACCACACTGCACCTGAAGGAGGATTAGATTGTATTGTTTGTGTTGCTCTCTTGACAGCTTTTCTTTGGAGCCTCCCATAGAAGAGAGACTGGGATTTAAAGGCTGATGCCAGAAAGCAAAAGCTAATGTGAAAAGAATCCAAGTCTCTGTCCAGTGTGTGAGAATCTGCAACGGTTCACGGACAAGGAATAAAGCAATTAAGGCAATGTCAGGGTTATAATACAGAAGAACATATTTCAACCCGTAAAATTTTGGTTTAAGGGAAAATGTGTGAGGGTTATTAGAGTTCTTGGAGGTTGAGCTTGAGAAAAACTACTGGAAATACTGAGAGATTACTTTCTTCTATCTCTTTTTCTTCCCTGAGACTTATAAAAGCAGAAAAACGCAAGATTCCAAGCTTGTCTGGACACAGCTCCCTGATACCATCTTATTTCATATGGCCCACACTTAGATGCTCTAGCTAGTTCTGACTCCTCTTAAGAGCACTGTATGTGTCTACAAGACCTCACCCTCAGAGTGGACTCTCAGACCGAGAATCCCTGGTGGTATTATAGAAGCCTCGCAACATATCCAATAATACCATAATGATCTTGACCTCCTTTCTCAGTCTTCATAAATTCTGCTTTTAACAGAAGAAGCATTTTTGAGTTAAATATGTATATGTATTTTTTCAATTGTTTGAATTTTTAACTTTTTTTCCTTCAAACTAAAACCAAGAGAGGATTTTCAAGAACCGGTGGGCTGCTGGACTGGTAGGGAGGGGAGTGAACAAGTAAACCAACCTGACTGACCTGCTTTGTTTTTTTTAAAGTATGCAGTGATATGATCATTCGGTAAGATACAGCTGAGTATTACACCTTTGGGAAATTCTGGCTCTCTGTTTCTTTCATTGTGGCTACTTTGTTCAGGATGTGTAGGCAGTGCCATTGCAGCCAGGGAAACCTGATCAAATTTCCTTCCTTCCCATCTTATTTGTATTCTTTGTGAAAAGCCCAAGCAGTTGTTTTAAACAAGTCTGGCCACTCGTTAAAGTTTGAACTAGTAGTGAGATCCATCAGGAGTGAAGCGTTTCTGACACTTTCTGCTGCTCCTGGCCTAGGGTACTAAGAGTATGAGATGCCGGAAGCAGCCAATTTTGTAGTGTCTTTTAATACACAAAATTGTATTAACATCAACATGGATACAGATGGATGCACTGCAATAAACTGTAACCACTTGAGAAAAGCTTTATTGACTCTCAAGTAAATAATGCACATTTTAAAGGATCTAAATATGCATTTACATAATGTGCTATAATTTTTTATCATGTCAACTACTCACACGCACACATCCATAAGACATGTTTTTCTTCGTCAAAAATCTGGACTCATACCATTTTTTGTGCATGCCATTAGCATCATGCCAAATTCATAATGGTAGTTTTTTTTCTATAAAACCTGATCTGGCCATCTCAAAATATGTTTGATGAATTTTACTCTTAAATTGATTTAACCCCAATGGCTCTTTCTAAAATGATTTGAGACAAATAAAAACTTAGGTACAGTAAAAATATCCAAGAAGAAGAGAGAAAACAAGAAATAGGAGAGAAGAAAAACAAAGTTAGGCAGGCATTGATGAAATCTTAATTCTGAGTTTCAGTGGGTTTCATTGTCTGGTAGACGAGGAATATAGCAGGTTATCCGGAGAAACAGCATCTATTTAATAATAATTACTAGAGCTTTGTGATGTCAGTAACGTAACTATTTTCTGTTTGAAGAAATGAAGGCTCAGGATCTGGAATGATTTCTTCCAGTTGCACAGTGAACTGACAACTGAACCAGGAAGTCCAAAGCATGAGAAAGTAAGGGTTGCAAAAGATGACACTTTAAAATGCAGACTCGGCAATTGCCTAATTTGAAACTACAGGCTAAATGATTTCCTGGTATTAATTAAGAATTGATTCTTATAAATCAGTCATTGTAGAATTAATTCCATATAGTACCATATGTTCTTGTGTTTGTGTTAAACTCTATTCCACAAGGAAATAGTGAATAAATTGTTTTTAGTAAAATAAAGAAATGAAGGTCTAAATTTAAGTTGCTAATGATTGTCTTTTAGGTATTTAACGACAACAACAAAATGAGAGAAAGGATGTTTATTAACAGTTAATGGGGAGATGACAGGGTGCTTTTGAGTTATTTCTTTTGTCTCATTTCTTTAAAGATCAGTTCTGCTTGATCTTTGCTCAAGTGAATTTCTTTTTTGGGCAGCGTTCTCTGTTGGCCACCATGATTTCGTAATCTAACAATTTCCCATCACTTTCCATTGAGCACCTGAGGCAGCAGCACTTTATCTTCAAAGTCAGCCTACCAGGGGCTCTTGGCAGCAGATCGACATCTTTGTGTTTGACACCCTGCAAAAGTTGAGTGTTTTGTTTAGTTAGGCTCAGTACATCCTCAGCCTAGTTTGGGAAATACCACATTCTGTCCTTAACTAGTGACTGTTCCATCAGATGCAGGGTACCGAGTGAAAGTTTCTTGCCACCAGCAAGGAGGACTGTACCATGTTAGATGAAAAAATTCCTTTGATTTTTTAAAACCAGTAGCATAATTTGCAGAGTAAGAGATGACCAGAGCCATTTAACTTTTTAGCTTGTGGGTTTTAACTCAGCAACAACAATAGATTCCAAGATTTATCATTCATTGTAGGAAGTCCTAAGTTTTGCTCATTTTTCTTTTTTTTCTTTTCTTTTCTTTTTTTTTTTTTTTTTTTTTTTTTTTTTTTTTTTTTTTTTTTTTTTGAGACAGGGTCTTGCTCTGTCACCCAGGCTGCAGGGCAGTGGTGCGATCTTGACTCACTACAAGATCCACCTCCCAGGTTCACACCATTCTCCTGCCTCAGGCTCCTGAGTAGCTGGGACTACAGGCACCTGCCACCATGCCCAGCTAATTTTTTGTATTTTTAATAGAGATGGGGTTTCACCGTGTTAACCAGGATGGTCTCGATCTCCTGACCTCATGATCCACCTGCCTCGGCCTCCCAAAGTGCTGGGATTACATGCATGAGCCACCATACCCAGCCAGTTTTACCCATTTTTCTAAAAGCTCCCTGGTTCTTGGCCAGGTGGAAAAACCGAGTTTTGGTTTTGGCAAATTTTATTCTATGTTTAATGGTATGATTATCTTATTAACCTCTGTTTAAACTTTCAGTCATTCACTGCACATTCAACAAATATTTATTGAGTGCCAGACTCAGTTCTGGGGATATTGCAGTGGGTGGAAAAGCTATTTACAAAGATGGAGAAGACTGGCAGAATCGTAAGCTTGAGAGAAGAAGGTAATGAAAATTCGGATTCAAATAGGCTATGTTTGAGAAATCCTCAATTGTATGACCGAGGGCAAAATTTCATCTGTTTCAGCTCAGATTTGTTTCTTAAGGCTATAGTAGGAGCCTATGAATATTTATTGGGCAGATTAAAGATTGCATGAATTAAAGGGTTTCATCAGACCACCTGCAAGACATGGATTGGAAAGTTGCTTCCACTCCAATCGCCTATTTCCAGTCTTTGAAAACTACAGATGTCACTCTGAACCCCATAGTATGAGCCATTTCAGTCATGAGTCAGAAAGTGCCCCAATCATAAAGAAATCCCAGTAGGAAACAAAGAACCCATGTCCAGCAACTAATACAGATGCATTCTTTTTTACAGCCCTTACCCATGCAAGTGGGATAGTGGTAGAAGTGGTGGCCTGTGTTACTGGGTTTCTCTTCAGTATTATGAGTCATTCTTGGTATAAGAAAGGTCTTATTTTCCAAAATGTGGACATTCCTGTGATTTTTAGTTTAAAGTTTTAAACTGAAGAAAATAAAGTAAAGATAAATACTCTCATCTCTAATTTGGGAGAGGTTTCTCTGGCTCTCATTGAGAAGTAAGAGCTGCTATCTTGGCTTGACTTAGTTTGAATATCTTCAGCCTTCCCATGCACTGCTCTTATCCTCCAGCCAGTTTTATCAATCATCCTTCTAATTCAAGGGCAAAAGTTCTCTTAGAGAAGTTATTAGGCACCTCACATAAGTTTTTTTTTAATCTAATGTAATCTTGTTCTCATGAAATTTACCAGGGTTCAAATGTAAGGGAGTAGTAGTTGTCTGAGTCTTTTATCAGTTTTTGTGGGCACAGGGCCAACATTTTAGCAGGGGCCACTGCCTGCTTACCCTGTGGGTTCCCCTGCTCTAACATATATGCATTTCTGAGTTTGGCTTTGAAATATCATCTGAAGGCGACATAAACCATCCGTGTAAAGTGAGGCACCCAAATTGCATGGGTTCATTAAGTGATCATTTACTACATACTTCAAAAAATTTTCATCCTGAATTAGTCCCTAGAAATTTCCTTGAAAGGGGTATAAGAGCTTTAACAATGAATTATTGTCTATGGATAGCTCAGCATGAAAGGGGATCCATATGTGCAAACTAGAATTTGTCATATGTAATGTCAGTTAAGTCAGGTCTAATCTACCAAATACATTTTTTATTGCTTGCTTCATTAAAAAAGCTCTTAAGGTAATGAATAATCTTCAGCCTCACCAAGGATTATTAATGCCTTTATAACTCATGTCCACTGAAAATAGAAAGACAGCTTGAAACTCTACCCTAATCTAACCTCCATGTTTGTCTTAGAGCCATAAGGAAGAAAATCTGTCAGACCTATCCAGTGTTAAATTCAGTCACATGAGCAATATTGTGAATCAGGCCAGGAAGAGAAATAAAGGAGGAAGTTGAATCGGGTTCAGCTATGACAAAGCAGGTCTTTCTTTTCATAACCCTGATGTTTTCTTTTCCTGCAGCAAGTCCGCATGCAACACCATCGACTCTTCATTTCCCGACATCACCCATTATCCAGCAGCCTGGGCCTTACTTCTCACACCCAGCCATCCGCTATCACCCTCAGGAGACGCTGAAAGAATTTGTCCAACTTGTCTGCCCTGATGCTGGTCAGCAGGCTGGACAGGTGGGGTTCCTCAATGTAAGGAAACCTCTTTTTTTTCCATTTCTTTAGAAATGTTAGCCGAATATAAAAATAACAAGGGGAGACCTTATGATCATGTGACATTGTGCTCTAATGTTGTGCTGACTGACTGCAGACAAATGTCATATTTATTCTAGATTGTGGGAAAGTTAATTTGGTCTAAGAGTGATTAGTCAGGGTTTAAAAACAGTGTTTGTGTTAAGTTTGCAACTGTCAAGTTTATGGATATAAATCAGCTCAAGGGTGAACTATATAACCTTCTAAGTTCTGTGGGCTGATCATTCCACCTCGTGCATTCTAACCCCAGGGCTCATACAGTTAACAAAATAGAAAGACCAAATAGTTTTAAATAATGATTTGGGGCGGTAGAGAGAGGTAGGGAGATGAAGGGGACAGATGTTTCAGATCAACTAAGTTGATATTTTTGAAAAATACAGTCTTCTAACACTTTAGATCAAGTTGACCAGTACTTGAACTCAAGATGCTAAAAGTACAGTTTATTATGGTTTGTTATTTCTGCAAGTCATTATCTTTCCCACTTATCTTGGTATAAAGCTAAACAGTGTTCAATAGCTTCATGTGAATGTTTTTATTTTTCTTCAAATAGACCAAATAATCACAATTTGAAATGGCATTCCAAATATAAAAGTGATTTTTAAAAATCAGAAGTTTTATTTCAAATATAGGATTAGATGTTTACAGTATATAGCTGTATCCCAAGGCCAATAATAATAAACAGTGACCAGCATAAAGCCAAATTTTATTTTCCTTTTCTACTAATAACTGTGCATGAAGTCACAGATTAGCCATAATTATTACTGGCTAATTTAGGATAGTATGTCACACCATCCTGTCACTGATTTTTTCACTTGCAGAAATACCTGATTCTGCATATCTGAGCCAGAACAGGCAGCTTTGACTAATGTCTGGTGATGTGTTAGCAGATACATTTCTGTCTAGACAACAAATCAATATGGTGCCTCTTTTCTTTTTGCTTGTATATTCATTTGCTTGGCTTATTCTAAAGCATTCACTTATGGACTCTCAGCACACTCAGAAATAACGCAAAGGCAAGGTTGCTGGCAAGAAAGCACAGCGTTCTGATCATCAGACGAGGTAGTCTTTGAGGAGCAATACTAAATGTATAAGTAAATGTTGATGGGGGAGTGAGACTGCCTCTGTAGAATTATTAAGCTTAAATGTAAAAGCCTGGGACAGCAGAATCTCCTTCAACCGAATTTTGATTGGGGACTAAATGTGAACTGTTGTTGTTGGTTGAATAGAGGCCTCTTGGGAAACAGTGAAAAAACTGAACTGATCACCAGCATCAAGCATCCGACTTCTAAATTTTTAACCATTTTTTTTAATAGTCCTGACACCCTATATAACTGTCAAATGCCCAGTTTAGCATTTTGATCAAAATTTTATAGGACTTAAGGCAGGTCTCTTCATGAAACTATTTTGAAAAAATTGAAAATAAAATGAGTTTTATTGCTCTCTTTAGAGGGGAATTTTTTTGTTAAAGAGCTGTTATTTGGTTGTTTTAACATCAGGCAGCAAAATAAATATGACTCTTACGGCATATGCTTATATAATTTAAATCAAAATTAGAAGTGATATTTTTCCCTAGCAGACTTCTGACAGCTGAATTCTAAAGTTTGTGTGCCTGATGTTATACAATATGTGAACAAAATTTTCTATGTTCACTTAACACGTTTATTAAATGTTATATAATATCAACTTTAAAGAGTGAAAATAAAATATTTTTTTCTCAAGTGCATATTTAGGAAACTTTGCTATATCTATGTAAAGAAACATAGTGGAATAATAGCACAGTCCATAAAACACTTAGATATTAAATATTTAATAATCATGAGGAAGATAATGAAGGTAGCAGTTAATAACAGAAAAATATAAAACATTCCAAGCAAACGTTGGTTACTCAGGTGACAAATGCAGAGTGATGACTGGCAGGTGGTTTTATGAAATCAGATGCAAAGAAGGACAATGTAGTTAAAGAAATAAGTTTAGGATGCATGGAGCGCATGCGGCTAAGAGTACTTTTGTGAAATGCCTGAAGAACAGAACCCAACAATGGACATTTCTATACGGACTTATGGAAGAATTCAAGCAGCTAGATACTTAGTAATTTACATTAAAGGTGCCTGATGAATATTTTGTTTTCAGAAGCAGCTAATGGTTGCTGTCTCTTTCTTCTTTTTCTTGTATGTGTGTTTTCTGCCCCCACCCTCACAGCCCAATGGGAGCAGCCAAGGCAAGGTGCACAACCCATTCCTTCCCACCCCAATGTTGCCACCGCCACCACCACCACCGATGGCCAGGCCTGTGCCTCTGCCGGTGCCAGACACGAAGCCTCCGACCACGTCAACAGAAGGAGGTGCAGCCTCCCCCACATCACCAAGTAAGTATGGCTGTGACAAGGCGCCGGTCACTTATAAAGCTGTATGCACTGGAATCCACACTTAGGCTTTGTCCCTCACTGTATAGGCTCTAGAAAGAGGCACAGATCCCCAGTGATGTTGTAGCATGAGTTTACCAGAGTAAGAATCAAAGTGAACACGACTCTTGGGTACTCTACCAGATGAGGAAAACACTGGGTGTTGGGTGGATGAGATGGTGTAGCTACATACCTAGGACTGAAATCAAGTTACGAGCTATTACATTTTGTATATTATTTGAGGGACTTCAAATGCTCTTCCCATCATCAAGCAGCAGCTACTTGCATGGATTCTGCTTAGAAAAAGTTCCTCATTCTTACGGACAGCCCTGCCTTCCAGGAACTTGCAGTCTAAGAGAAATGCACTTGAAAGTTATATACCTCATACATCAATAGGAGAAAATGTCTAGATCAAAGCATCAACTCAAAGGTGTGTACACTGACCATTTGCTAAGAGTAAGAGCCTGGCAGAAGATCAGTGCTAGTAGCCCTGGCTGTTGCATGGTGAGGTTTGGCAGAGGTTGGGGTGGGGGATGGGGGATGGAGATAGAGGGGAGAGTAGGATGGAAGGAGGAGAGAACTCTTGGCTCTTCTCTGAACAGTCTGAGAACATTTAATCAAAGAATATAAGATTTCACAACCCTTTTAGGTGATGGGAATGATTACTTGAACTAGAGAGAGAATAATTCTCCAGATATTCCCGGATGTTTTAGAGGTGGCAAGGGGATGGAAATAGTTTGAATGCACAAATGTGGCTTTTATTAATGCCTGGAATAATGACAAAAAGATTGATGACTGGAGTTGCTAGGGGATGGATGCCCTAGTCTTGATAGATGGTGTGATGAGCACCTTCCCTAAAGCTGTAAAGAGGTAGCAAAGTATAAGAGAAGGATAGGAACTGTGACAGTGTGACCCTAAGGGAAGCTTTCAAGGGGGTTGTCAAAAGAGGTGAGACTGAGGCAAGGAATCTATAGAGGAAAGGATGTAAGAGTAGTGTAGGAAATGAGTGTTAAGGCCAAGAACTTGAACCACAGTGATAGATGTAGAATGGAACAGGACATGGTGGGGAGTGTTTTGTAGACATAAGCGTTGGGATTGGGCCGTCCTCTGGGTGAATACAGTGAATGAAGATTCTGGGCCTCTCAGCTTCCTTACCTTCAGTATTGGAATAATAATGATATTGAATACAGGAAGAAAGAAAGAGGAAAACTGAGCCCCTGTTTATGCCATGTTCATAGAATTTGATTCTGGAGGCACGGAACCCAAATGGCTAGAGGCCCTCATGGACACATCAGAGAGTGAGCTTTGGATTATCCAGTATTTATGCATTTTGATAATATACGCAGAAATGAGCAGCACTGTGCATGGATTCTGCATCAATAGCCAAAAGATTGAAGGTCCACGGGCAATCTAGGGGACCTACTTCTCTTGGTAAGATGTGATACAACACTTGTCAACAAAGGAGAAAACCCTGAGCGTCCAGTGTCAGAGAAGCAAGCTGGGCTTGGCCCATGGATCTTAGAAGCTCAGCTTAGAAAGAAAGCCTCTGCTTCTCAGAGGATTGAGGCTTCTTCAAAGATGTCACATAAATACACAATAAGTGCCCTGCTTGTTGTGTATTTATGTAACATCTTTAAACAACTCAGAGAAATAACTGCCCCAGACTTTACTTATATCTGTTCCATGAGGATGTTGGCTTACAGATTATGCCTATCGTGCCCTGTCCATGCCTCCGCATACCATTTGCTGCTCGTCTTCTCCCTGTCTGTGCAGGACATTGCCAGTCTTTTAAAAGCTGCATAGTAATATGCCATCAATTCCGTGGAAACAGATCCTCACCTCCACTCTCAATGGCTCATGTGTCATGAGTTTTTCAGTAATGGGAATGAGGCTCTGCTGAGGCACGGCAGAAGAGTGGAAATAGCAATGTGTGGCTGTTCAAGTCTGAAGGATGGGGGCTCAAATGCCCACCTTTCAAATTACTAACTGGGTTTCTCTTTGAATCAATTTCCTCTTCTGTAAAATGTAGATGATAATATCTACCTGGCGGTAGATATTTGTGTGAGATCAGTTCTGATCATTGAAGTATTTTATTATCTGCCTAAACTCTTACATAGTGGAAGGCTCCAGGCTTGGGTAATGGTAAAATATATCTGTAGGACTTGGAGAAGCTACTCAACCCCTAAATTGAGTTGATGCCTTTGGGTCCATAGTTCTGGACTCCACTCCATGGATTGAACCAAGCACTATGTATAAGATAATACCTATCATTCTCTTGTGCCCAGCCTCAGGCATCTTGTCAGCACTAAGGGGAGAAGGGCAGAGGGAGTCTTGGCAGATCCAACTCATACGGTTGCATGTTAGAGCAGCACTTAAGATTTGGGGTAGGGTGGGGGTGAGAGAATATCAGCAGAAAGAGTCCCAGAGCTTGATACAGATTTGATACTTTTTGAATCATGGGATTCTAGAAATATAGACAAAACAAAATGTTCTACTGATGACACAGAAAGGTTTTTATCATCATTCATTTTAGCCCTTGTTCAGCTAAAGGCTTTTCTAGGGTATGATGAATTCATAGTAATATGTAGTTTCACAGCATACTATTGCTTACCATTTTCTGCTTTCTTAACAAGATGGTGTTAGGCTGGGAGAGCTGTAATTTATAGCGTAGGAGAAGCCTTTCAAATTAAAAATCTTGAATCTCACTCATCCTTATTTGGAGGGGATTTAAGGGCCCTCAATTTAAAGAGTCCTCTCCCATGCCCTGATTTCTAAACCAATTGATAAATAAAATACTTTTTAAAAATCAGAAGACAAAATATCACCTTTATTGTGAGAGAATTTAGTTTAGAACTGTGGCCAGGGCACTTCCTAACACTGAACCCCCAATTACACCATCATAGCTACCTGGTCACTGGCAGGGCTAGACCACAGCAGCCCTTCTTACATGTGATCCGCCCTAGCCTATAAAGCTGATGGCATGAAGGTGTGGGTGGCAGTGTGCTTCCCACCAGCACCTGTCCCCGAAGAGGAAGAGACGGGGTGGGGTGGTGGGGACTAGTCATGTCCAGTTTTTCCTTCGAAGCTCTACAACCTAGAGAGTAATAGGTGAGAGGGTGGAGAGAAGACAAGAGTAGATGGAAGGGAATAAATATCAGGAGTGAAGTAGCTTCCCCCTCCCTTAGCATTCATCTTTGACGACTGCTTTTTTTCATTTATTTATTCAGCCTGCACCTATCAGGCACCTATGATGCATCACGGCTGTATTAGCGCGTGGGATTCAGAGATGATGGATCCCTACTCTCAAGAAATGGGCATCTGTTGAGGGACACGTAAACAGGCAGTTTATACAGGATGACACTGGCATAAAGTTGTGTATAGGTGCCACAAGAAGGCATGGGAGGGAGTTTGGTCCAGTGTGGGCCTCCAGGTAAACATATTTTAGAGGAGTTGACTTCTAAGCTGTTTAGTAGGGATAACATCCTGGTATCTTAAGAGAATATAGAACTTTTCTTCTGAAACCAGCTTGGTGGCCTAAAATTGGATTACCACTAGATAAAAATGTAGGGCAAAACTATAGTTTCAGAAATCAGGTACTTTCTTAGAAATTAAAAACACAGGTTGAGCGGATTCTGTTTATCTTGTCAGTTTATCAGAGCTCAACTTTAGCAAGAAGGAACATCATGACAGGGTATTCAGTACATGTGCTCAGCATCCCAACAGTTTGATGTCTGAAATGGAAGCTGTTCTCAAAAATGTATACTGTGTGACGTAAGACAGCCTTTTCTATTTAGGAGTTTGAGATGACTTGCCATACAATACAATTCTAAAAGTAAATATAGGGACCGGGCTTGGTGGCTCATGCCTGCAGACCCAACACTTTGGGAAGCCTAGGAGGGGCAGATTGCTGGAGCTCAGGCGTTCGAGACCAGCCTGGACAACATGGTGAAACCCCATCTCTACAAAAAATACAAAAATTAGTTGGGCATGGTGGCGTGCACCTGTAGTTTCAGCTACTTGGGAGGCTGAGGCAGGAAAATTGCTTGAGCCCGGGAGGTCGAGGCTGCAGTGAACCAAGATCACGCCACTGCACTCAAGCCTGGGTGACAGAGTGAGACCCTGTTTCAAAAAATATATATATAATAAAAATAAAAGTAGGAAAACATGCCAAGTGCCTTCTGTATTATCAACTTTTCTAGGTCTCAACTCCCTTATGTGTTAATGGAAATAACACTAACTGCTCTACTCACTCTCGTAGTCAGATTATCAGAACAAATGGGGTAACAGATGTGCTGTGCTGTAGACAGTTAAAAGTCCAAGGCATCATTTTTAATATCCTCTTATAATGAAATACAAATGGATGACAGCCTGGAGCAGAGTATGTATTTTTTCACTAATCAGTTGCCTCTGGCACTAATACTAAACTTTGCAGCTGTGGCCAGAAAAACAGGGGGAAGGCAGATCTAGGGGAAAAAAATTCCTATGAAATAAATACATTTTAATGGGAATAATCCTTACCAGTGCCCTAAGAAACAGGGAAATGGGAGCGGGGCAAGAAGAATTTTTATACTGTTGATTTGTTTGGAGAAAGATTGATAAACTATGCCAGGTCTCTTTAGGATACTATGACAAATGGAAACATGACCTTTGTAAGAGCATTTCACAACCAACGTGCTCCATTCCCACAGATGAACCACCTGTGTGGGTTTTGATACCTACTGAAAAAAGACCACTTCTTTTATTTATTCAATAAATGTTTATTGAGCATCAGCTATGTGCCAAGCATTCTTCTAGGTGGTAGGGTTCAGCAGGGAATCCCTGGCCTTATGGAACTTTGATTCTAGAGAGGGAAGAAAGACAGTGAACGAAACAGTGAGTATGAAAGGTAGGTAGGATATAAGACAGTTATATGTAAGTGCTACATAGGGAAATCAAGCCGAGAGAGGAGGGATGCAGCTCTAAGCAGGGTGATCAGAGGAGGGCTATTTGAGAAGGGCAAATTTGAACAAAGCCTGGACAAAGATGAGAGCATGAGCCAGGATGCTGTAGGAGGAGAGGTTTCCAAGCAGAAGGACCAGCCAGTAGAAAGGCAGACCAATGTGGTGAGATCAGGGAATGAAAGCAGGGGGTGAGGTCAGAGTGCAGTGAGGATGCATTTGGGGCCTCGGGGATGTAAATCACACCGGTTCTTACAGGCTCTTGTAAGGACTTCAGCATTTACCCTGAGTGAGATGGGGCAGAGAGGTAATACCACCTAGATTTTAATAGATACACCCCGAAGGTTTTGTTGAAAATAGATTGCCAGGAGCAAGAATTAAAGAATTAAAACAGGGAGTTAAAAAACTGGGTTTTTCCAATAAATAAAATGAGCATCTTCTACATGCCAGCCAGTATTCTAGGTACAAGGGATATAAAAGTGAACAAAACAGGCAAAAATCCCCTGCCCTGGTGGAGCTTACATTTTAGTGGAAGGGGATACACAATAATTAAAGTATAAGTAAATTAGTGAGTTAAGGACCAGTAAGTACAATGGAGAAAACTAAAACAGGCAGGGTTGATGGGGAGGGGCACTATTGCAATCATCCAGGCAAGAGTTGCTAATGACCCGCACCAACGTGGGAGCAATAGGGGTGATGAGAAGTAAGTGGGTTCCGGGTATATTTGAAAGGTAGAGCTGACAAGACTTACTGACACATTAGATATGGGTTGAGAAGAATTGGTGATGATGCCTAGGTTTATGACCTGAGCAACTGGGATAGAGTTGCCAGCAGCTGAGATTGGGAAGACCACAGGAGGGGCATCTCTGGGTGAGGGGTGGAGATCAGAAGTTCGGTTTGACCAAATTATGTTTGAGATGCCTATTAGACATCTTATTGCTGGACTACTCATAATAACCTGCTGCCTATTGCAGCTGTTTGCAGGTGACTGGGTTTTTCTATGTGCATCATCTCATTAAATTGAGAAGGGACTCCTTTTTGAACAAGTAATACAATTAACGAATAGACTAAGAGTCCTGAGAACAGCTCAGGCATGGAGGAAATCTTTCATTATGTCTGGGTCTGTTTGTGCTGTGGTAATTCAAAATATACAATTCTTTCTGTTAATTGTACTTTTAAGTTCCAATTTTTATATTGTAGATTGGAATCAACATACTATAAAAATGAACTTTTCCAGAAAAAAATGAAGATTGGCATCATAATCTAGAAATATAATAGAAAGAGAAGAAACACGTTTGAATTATGATGGAAGATAAAACATGCATATTTTCTTTTTTTAATTAATTAGGAACACAAAAACTCAATTTAAAAATGCATAAAAGACCTATCAACATGTTTCTCGATGCCTTCTTCACTATGAACTTTGGATTTTTTTCAACTAGAATTCTATTAAAATAGAAGCATATAATAAGTTACCTTTATTATTTATTTTTATATCTTTGATGAATCTTGTATATATTTATTATACAAATGAATATGAATTCATTAGCCAAGAACATAACAATAATCTGTGACTGGGATTTAAAATTTCTCATATAATAATTAACATGTGTTGAATGCTTTTTGGTTAGCAAAGCTCCTTTTACATATATATTATCTCATCCCATCTTCTCAACCTTCCTATGAGGTCAGGATTTCATAGGCAAAGAAACTGAGATTGGAAGATGGAGGTTACATTCCCAAGTTAGTTTGGTAGGGACTCAAACACAGGCCTTTCCATGCTCTTTCTACTACCTCATACTGTCACTGAACAAATTACAAACAATGTGACTAGATTTCTGGTTCTGGGGGAACCACAGCTGTCTGCTACTGTCTGAAATTAACAACAACAAAGTATTTTGCCTTTTTTTTTTTTTTTTTTTTGAGACGGAGTCTCACTTTGTCACCCAGGCTGGAGCGCAGTGGCACTGTCTCAACTCACTGTAACCTCTACCTCGCGGATTCAAGCGATTCTCCTGCCTCAGCCTCCCGAGTAGATGGGACTACAGGTGCCCGCCACCATACCTGTCTAATTTTTATATTTTTTAGTAGAGACAGAATTTCACCATATTGGCCAGGCTGGTCTCGAACTCCTGACCTTATGATCCTCCCACCTCAGCCTCCCAAAGTGCTGGGATTACAGGAATGAGCTACTGCACCCAGCCCAAGTATTTTGCTTTTACGGATGTGTCAGGCACTTTACAAATTAATTGTTTGTTTGTTTGTTTGTTTTTCTGCAACAGAGTCTCTGTCACCCAGGCTGGAGTGCAGTGGTGCAATTTCAGCTCACTGCAACCTCCATCTTTCTGGTTCAAGTGATTCTCATGCCTCAGCCTCCTGAGTATCTGGGATGACAGGTGCCCACCACCACACCCAGCTAATTTTTGTATTTTTAGTAAAGACAGGGTTTCATCATGTTGGCCAGGCTAGTCTCAAACTCCTGGCTTCAAGCAGTCCACCTTCCTCAGCCTCCCAAAGTTCTGGGATTACAGGTGTTAGCCACTGTGCCCAGCCCACTTTACAAAATGTTTTTATATATGTATTATCTCACTTCGTCCTCAGAATAATCCTATGAAATAAATTCTCTTGTTACCCAGATTGAGAAAGACAAAGCATGGAGAGATAAGGTAACTTTCTCAAGGTCACTTAACCAGGGTGCCAGAGTCATGATTTCCATCCAATTCACCTTCAACCTAGAGCTCATAGGCTTGGCTGTAACATGAGGATCTTTGCTTCAGCCCAAAGCTCCTTTTTTTTTTTCCAGTGAAAACCCAATGACAGAAATATAGAGGAAGATGTTAGTAGTTGTTTGTACTTCAGTATGAATTGGTTTCTGTTCCAGAGAGTGCGTCTTATTAGCAGGTAAAGGAAGAGAGCAGAAAGTTTGAGGGGAGACATAAGGACTGTGTTTCCTCTGTCAGAGAAGCAGCAGTAGATTTTAAGAAAGAATGAAAAAAAGGAGTTAGTGACTTCCATTCACGGAACTTTTTTTTTTCATTAGTGATGCCTGGACTATGTTACTGTTCTTTTTCTTAATTTTAAAATTTTACATTCAATAAAATTCACTCTTTAATGTACAGCTCTGTGAATGTTAATAACATTCTTGTAACCAACACCACAGACAGGATACAGAACAATACCCAAACTCTCTCATTGTTCTCACCTACTCTTAGTTTAATGTCTGATGTCACTTAGTGCCAGGGAGCTTATTTTACTTTGCTCGATTTCCACATTGATTTTAATTCCCCTATCAGTGCTGCTGCTATCCCATCATGTTTCAAAAATTGAGAGATTATGAAAGAGACCCAAATACATACAGTATTTTAATCTATGGTAACAGTGGCATTTTATATTAGAGGAGCAAAAAGGGTTAGTCAGTCAAGTATATTGGGAGAGTCTGGAAAAAATATTTCTTGCATCAAGATAAATTTCAGCTGGAAACAAAAATATGATGTTAAGCCATAAAATAGCACAAGAAAATACAGGATAAATTTTTATAATGTTGGAGTAAAGAAGGGCTTTCTAAATAATGCCCAAAAACCAGCAGCCATGAAAGGAAAGTATCCAAAATTTATGGAAAAAACACCATGAGTAAAGTCAAAAGACAAAAGATAGAAGAAAAAGTGTAAACATACGTGACGGGGCTAAATTATCTAACATATAAATTATTTTTAAAAGTGAGTAAGAGAAAGACCAACAATCCAATAGAAAGACGAGAAAAGGATATAAACAGAGAGAAAAGGAAAACATTTAAAAGACATTTCATTCATGTAGCATGAGAGCAATACTGATTAAAACTTGAATGATATTTTCATCTATTATATTAACACATCAAAAGGTGTCTTAACACAATATTGGTAAGTATGTGGAAAACAGACATTCCCTTATGCTGTTAAAGGACTGTAAATTGGTTCAACCTCTTCAGAGGACATTTTAATTTTATATATATATAAAATTTAAATGTGTGTAATAAACTTTATAACACAAAAACATTAATGTTTAAATTTTGTCCCTATGTTAGTACATATATAAATTTTACTTGTAAGCTGTGCATACTTGGTTTGGACATATGAACAAAACTGTACATAAAGTATTGATTGCAACATTGATTACAATAAGAGACTGGTAATAACTGAAACACCCACCAAGTGAGTACTGTACCTTAGGAACCCTTTAAAAATAAAAAGATAGGTCTATCTCCGTGAATTCATGGACTAATCGTTGAGTTATATGGTTATATTAATTCAGCAAAGGAGAGTGCTAAGAAATGTGTATGGAATGCTGCATCGGAGAGGGGATGCATGTACAAATTGGATTGTATGTGGAAGGATAGAAACTAATAGTGGTTTACTCCAGGGAAAGGGACAAGGTTGTTGGCGGACAACTTTTTGGTGCCTTATCCAGTGAGAAAGATATTGCTAAGTTTTCAATCCTCCTTTTATATCAAATATTATGATTTCTTTATTCTTAAAAATATTTGTCTAGTGATCTAATAATAATCTTGTTTATACTAAAATGATGACAGTGATCAAAACCACATACTCACACATGGGGGAGTTCATAAAATCCTTGGCAATTTTTATACATCTAGCTTTTAGCTGTACTAACCTGAACTTTTGGAGTGATTCCAAAAATGTGTGATTTTTCTAGTAATGAATAATACTCTTTTCCCCCTCACAGAGCGCATGGGGTTCAGTGTAAGGTGAGCATTTTCATTCACAGTAGCTATTAGTTGGTTATAGGTTCTGCCTTACGAACCCATTAAATATAAATGTACTTGTACTATCTTATAACATAATTTGTTATAAATGCTTTTTAGAGCATTTTAATTTTGTGTAGTCTAATATTTTAGTGTTTAAATTTTTTAAATGGAAAGAAAGAGAATTATTAAAAATCAAGCATTTTGATAGGTATTTTCATATGCATTACCTTAGTTGCATTAGTTATTATAAATCTGCACCACTGGAATTGTTAGCTCTTTTAAAGAAGATGAAATTGAGCAAAAGTTCAGATCCCAGTCTGTTGGACTCCAAAGCCCAGTATTTTCTACTCTACCAGGACACGTGTTATGTTTAGAGATGTCATATCATGCAGCTTTCCCTTGAAAATCATAAAACGCCCCATTAAAAATGTTTTACATTGCATCAAGAATAACACCATCCTGGGTACGTTGAAATAGATGAAAAAACGGAAACCAAAGCAGGAAAAAGATTAAGAGATAAGCATTGCAAAAAAAGAATAGGAAAAAGAACAGAACTTTGGACGATTCCATTCATTTGGGTTGTCATAACCCAGTCAACTCTTGTGTTCACCTTAGTTTTTTATTGTTTCAGATGACAGATGAGTTTAAGTCTCTATTTATGAAGATAATATATGGCATTTTAAGAAATTTGCAAAATACAGAAAAGCATAAAAAACAAAATTATATTCTCCCATTATCAACTATTAACATTTTTGTCTTGTTTCCTTATCTTTTGTGTGTGTGTGTGTGTGTGTTTATACACATATAAGATGATTGCGACCATACTGAATATAATATTTAGTATGCCATTAATTCAAATTTTATGCCTTTCTTACTCAAAAAAAAGTTAAGAAATGGGATTTTAAATCATTTTTACCTATATTTCCACTATAGAACATTAACTTTTCTTCCAACCTATGAAGTATGCTGCAGCATATCCTTAGACATATTTTTGTCCCCAACTCTAATAATTTTTTTAGGATATAGTTCTAGAATTGGAATTGCTAATACAAACAGTATGAACATTCCTCTTGATACACATTACTGCATTGCTTTCAGAAAGGTTGTGCCAATTTGTGTGTTTTCAGATTGCATACGAGTATGATCATAACGTTAACCCTTGAGAAGTTTGGGTGTTATCATTTTTAGTTGTTGGAAGGCAGATGTGTTGGGGATATAATGTCCCTTATCAGATATTAGAATCAGTAGTCCCTGATGAAATGATTTTAGTGTTTTTCTTTACTCGTATTAATTATATTAAAATTGGAATTCTAGGGATTTCCCATCCTATTTGCAAAGCCTCTCCATAGGGATCACCCTTTGGACTGTTCCTGTGAAGAGAGTGACCTGTTGGACATCACAGAGGGGTAAAGCCTTAGTTGAAGGGCTGGGAGATTGGAGTAAATAATGTCCATTATACTGGACTCTATATAGAGAAGTTCAGAGAGGTTCAGACTTGCCAAGATCACATTTCTAGTAAGAGATCTAATGAATTCAATCCAGGATTTGCTGGTTTTTAAAATTTATTTTCTATTGACTGTGTTGCACTGTCTCCAAAAAAAAGTATTATTTGAGATTTTTAGGTTCCATTTGTGTTTAAGATTAAAAATTACTAGAAGTTATTTAAAAATCATCCATAATCTGGCTGGGTACGATAGCACACATCTGTAATCCCAGCACGTTGGGAAGCTGAGACAGGAAGATCACTTGAGCCCAGGAGTTCAAGACCAGCCTGGGCAATATAATGAGACAGTGCCTCTACAAAAAATAAAATTTTCCAGGCGTGTGGCACACATCTGTGGTCCCAGCTACTCGGTAGGCCGAGGCAGGAGGAGGATCACTTGAGCCCAGCAGGTCAAGGCTGCAGTGAGCCATGTTAAAGCCACTGCACTCTAGCCTGGGCAACAGAGCAAGACCCATTTCAAAAACGAAAAAAAAAATCATCCATAATCCCAGACTTCAAAGATAATCACCCTCTGTGCATATTTTCCAGTCATTTTCTGTGCATATTTTAATCATAATTGATCATGATATATGTGTGTATGTGTGTATTATACAGTTTTGTAAATGATTCTTATTTCATCTTATAAACACATTACAATGTCATTAACTATTATTTTAAGATACTATTAATGGCTGCAAAATATTCCAATGTATGGATGAAGCATTAACTTATAAGTTGGTTCCAATTTGTTGCTCTTATAAGTAGTGATGTAATGAACATCTTGTAGCATAAACCTTTATCTGTATTGTTAGTATTTGTGGAGGATAAATTCCCGAAGTAGATTTCCAGAGTTGCACTGCCTTTTGAGAGGCTGCAGAAGTCTTTCAAGAGGGAGCAATCCAATATATTGATCAAAGTTTCTTTTTTTAGCAAACCCCAGCCAAATCCAGGGTTTATTCCCTGTGGCTATTTAATATAACTTTCCCCTGTCCCTACCCATATACATGGTTGCTTCTGATCAATAAATATTTTCTTTCAATTGAGCAACACACAGCATACACATAAAAATAAATGACAGTCATAGAATTTGGATTCGCCATCAGAAATAAATTTAAATGAACTGAAACAAAGTTGTATTCTTAACCTTTAAAAACTATTATGAGAAAGAATGTTACAGGCAGTTCAAACAGACAGACTGTGGGCCAGGTGCAGTTGCTTGCCCCTGTAATCTCAGCACTTTGGGAGGCCATCACAGGAAGATTGCTTGAAACCAGGAGTTCCAAACCAGCCTGAGCAACATAGCGAGACCGCTACCTCTGCAAAAAATAAAAGTAAAAAAAATTAGCTGGGCACCATGGCACGTGCTTGTAGTCCTAACTACTGGAAAAGCTGAGGTGGGAAGATCACTGGAGCCCCCAGGAATTTGAGGCTGCAGTGAGCTATAATGACACCACTGCACCGTACTCCAGCCTGGGTGACAGAATAAGACCCTGTCTCTAAAAAAAAAAAAAAAAAAAAAAAAAAAAGATTGGCTACAGGAAACACTCATTGCACTCATTGTAAAGTGCCTTCTTCTTGCACAGATTTTGGTCACATAAGGTCAAATCATCTCCAGTTGAAAGGTCTCTCTGGTCTCCTCTCTGTGTGCACATTATAGCATGAATTGTCTTGCACCTCCTTTTCTATACTTTTTACCCCAAATTCTGAGATAGCTTGACCTCCTACTGCCCTTAGGATCCTTAATACAAACAGAAATACCCACAGAGCAAAGCCATCTGGCCAGACTATTTCTTTTCATGATTTTTGTGAGTTCTTGGCACCTTAGACATGCCATGCAAATAGTTATCATACACATAAAGCAATGCTAAAAATAAGTTAGAATTCATTAGCTTTTCAGGAAGGAAGCTTGTGGGCATGTTGTTCTGTAATAATTGACTAGCGATAAGGAGGCTTTCATTCTGTGCCCTGAGGGTTGTGAGTTTTTGTTGTTGCTGTTGGTAACTTGTTTGTAAAGACAAAAGATTTGCAGAAATAATAGGATGAGGTAGCTGTACAGATGTGATCAAAATAATAGAAATTCGGCGTAGTTGTCCTCTAGATGCTAAACATCTGGATAAAAACAACATCCATTCCATCTTGTGGGGATTTTGAAACCTCTGAATATTGGATCATGTGTAAGTAAGGCCTGTAGATTTTTAAAAGGCTGTTTCTCTAGCTATATAATGATTTTAATAATACTAGCCCAGGCCTTGTAAACTTGTCAATACCAATTGATTTCTTTGAAGAAGAAACATTCCGATATTTTCCAGCATTTCTTTTGTGACCTTGTAAGAAATAGTGCTGGTCAGATTTTTAAGTGAGTTCAGTTGTAATGGTTTCATGTAGAAATTAGCCAATCTATTTTCTAACAGTTTCTGCATTTTTTTTAGACACGAAAGTTTTCTCACGGGGCCTTTTTTTTTTAATAGCGTGACAGTGCAGTTAAAAGATTTGGGAAATTATTTCAATGAGGTATTTAGCCACCTCCCTGTTTCAGTTTGCAACTGAATGCTTCTTAGGCACATTTCCTTTACTGCCAGGAGTCACTGATAAACATTTAATAAAACTGCAATTTGAATACCCAGGATTCTGTTTAAGTCTATATTCCTGAACTTGTTTTGATTACTTTTGTCTAATAACTGGCAAATTTTGAGCAGGTAGTAGAATCATATAGTAAGACTATTTTGAATGAAATTGAATTTTCGACTAGCTTTAGAGGGAGGCTCCCACACATGAATATGTCTGAGTTTCTGAAAATGAGGGAACACATGAAGGTGCATCTTGATATTTGAGATGAGCAGAGAAAGGTTTAGAGTGGAGGAATGTCTAGTTGCCTTAACAGTGATTAGAATTGAAATTTGGTGTCTGTTTATTTTGTAAATTATTTCCTCCTCTAAAAATAAATTCAACAGGCTTCTTACCCGTCATTTGAAACATTCAGGTCCCTGATTCCATTGAAATGCTACCTTTCCTTGCTGTATGGCAAAATGTAATTTGCAAGTTCCCTGTTTTCTCCTTTCCCTCTGCAATTGCTAGCTCCATTCCCTGCCTCTGTTCCTCCAATTGTGCTGTGCCCTTGGTGGCCTCAGTCCACTGGAACCTGTCAACCAACACATCTTTCACAGCCCATCCCAGAAGCCCTCTCCATCTCCCCTGTAAAGCTTGTCCTGTTCCTCCTGCCAGTGTCACTTTTCTGTCCTTTACACCCTGCAGAGTTTTATTTATATTACTTTTAGGCACTCGTGTTTCCATCTTCTGTACTTATCTCTCCCCATTAGGCTCTAACATGTTAGGGATAACAGTGTGTCTCACTCGCCTTTGCAGCCTCCATAGTGCTCAGTACAGAGCCTGGCACGTAGCAAGTGTTGAAATATCTCTTGGAGAGAGAGGAAAAAAATGAATCTATTAAAATGTCTCTATGATGCACTGCGGAAGCTAGACTTGGTGGATCGAGTTTAAGGGAATGAAGAGGGGGTGAATGTTTGCTACTTCCGTATATTTGGAGTCTTTGATAAAACAGACCAATTTTTCTTCAAACTTCATGTCGGTTTATAGACCAGGCTGCTAGGGTTTAGGGTACCTCATCGCTTCCTGCATCTGGAAGTAAATTCAGAACCTCAAAGCTCACCCTGCCGTATATTTTCTGCCAAGGTTCCTCACATTTTCCTCCTAGCTGCGGCCAGAGGAGCTGGCTGTCACTCAAGTAGGTCAGCCCCAGGTGAAACCAGCCACTTAGCCTCCTTCTGGGCACCCTGTGGGTATATGGAGGGCTGTTTGTTCAAAGAGCAGCTCTCCTTTCAGGTTTACCCTTTACACAGAAGAAATCTGGCTAAATTTTCTCCCTTTTCTGCCTTTCTGTGATTACATGTATTTTAGTGATTGCTAAATTTGAACTAAACCTTGAAACTAACTGCCTGCTTTCAAAACCAACCAATATGAACTCACATTTTCTAGTTTATCAGTTTTGGGGAATTTTATTAATATTATTTTTATCTTAAAGAAACATCAACTGGCTGAGTGTAGTGGCTCATGCCTGTAATCCCAGCACTTTGGGAGGCCAAGGTGGGAGGATCACTTGAGCCCAGGAGTTTGAGACCAGCCTGGGCAACATAGGGAGACCTTATCTCCACAAATAATTTTAAAAATTAAAAGGGCATGATGGCACATGCCTGTAGTCCCAGCTACTCAGGAAGTTGAAGTACAAGAATCATTTGAGCTCAGGAGGTCAAGGCTTCAGTAAGCCATGTTCATGCCACTGCACTCTAGCCTGGGCGACAGAACCAGACTCCATCTCAAAAATAATAAAGAAATATCAACTGACATCGGCATAAATATTTTAGTATCTTAATATCTTCTTCTTCAGTCATATTTTTTCCAAAGACAAGACAAAAGCATCTCCACTCAAATCAGTTTGACCACGTTCTCAACACCATGTTCAGGTGTAATTGTTGAGTGAAGGCTATTACAGACTCCAAACTAATTCATCTGGAAATGCCATGGTTCCTTTTTGCGGATATATCCCTTATACCTTCCCATTTGGGAAAAGAAAAAAGGAAAGCAACAAAAACTGGAATTTGTTTGGCTAGCAGTCAGTGAGCCACATTCATTTCTGAGGACGTAGAGGCGGTTCGGTCCTCTCAGGGACATCTGCCATGATAAAGAGCAGTGCTTGGTCCCAGCACCTTGGGAGGCCAAGGCGGGAGGATTGCCTGAGCTCAAGAGTTTGAGACAAGCCTGAGCAGCATGGGGAGACCCCCATCACTATTAAAAAAAAAAAAGCACCACTGATGGGTGATTCCCCCTACTAACCCTCTCCACCCCACTCCCTCGTGTCCATGTACCCCACAATGCCCCTAGAGGTAATTCCTAGCATCCTCAGAGGCCCTGTCAAACTATTGTTCATAAAGAGAGAACTGTTCTTGAGCCATTCCCCAACTGATCTTAGGAAGGCAGGACCGGTATTGTCTAAGTGAAGGATTAGAGAATTAGCAATGCCTACCCTAAGAGGGTAACACAGAAAGAACGCAAATTTTCTGGATATGGGATCAAATTCTGGTTTGGAATTTTGAAACTTACTGCTGTAGTGCTGGCCAAACTAAGACTCTTGGATAATGTGAAGAAATACATTAGAGAGAGAGAGACAAAATATGGTCAGATTAGTGTAAATGAGAGCTTGCCAGAAGCTTCTTATAGGAACATTCTTCAATGTTAGGAAAATGGTTCATAGCACTATCGCTAATATAGGTAAAATGGCTGCTAAAACAAAAAGCAAACACTTTCTGTTTCAGAAGCAGCCAAATAATCAATTATTTGATTTTTAATAGTCATGTTTGCCATGAGGACTCTTATAATGAGATTATGTAGCCAAGTTGATTTCCCTGTTGACTTTATCAATAAGTCATCAAGCACTTCTGAATCTCCCCTCCAGAATTCTCAAAAATGTCCTACAGTAATCTCCCCAGAATTTTCTGGATTTTATGATTTTTCATAGCTCTACCTACAGCTTTGATTATTGCTGTTGTAAATAAGTCAAGAATTATAATTAAGAAGGATATGAATATGATATATCATAGTATACACAGTTGTATGTAATGAATTACCTTATTGCCCCTTTACTTGATATTCATGTTGTAAGCTCTTAACTGTGCATGTATAATTGATTCACTATGGTAAATGTGATTGTTTTAACAAAAAGTTTCAATTAAGGTTTTATTCAACAGTGTAATTCCCTTATTCAATTGTTTCTCTAGGAAAATCAAATTCAACTTATGTTGTATCTTTTTTGGGACTACATCCTGTTATAGGTGACCACCCTGCTGGAATAATAGAAGATGAGTCAGAATTTCATTCTTCCTTCCTGCATTTTCCCTGTGTGCTTTTCCCAGAAGCTAGCTTTCTATGGAATAAATTTGCCTGAGCACCATTTGTCCCATTGTTTCACTTGGGTACTCAAAGACTAGTAGACTTTTGTAGTTTATATATATATATAAATGCAAACCCACTACCACCTCTCTTGCCATTGTTCTCTTTTTTAAAGAACTAGAATAAAATTTGGAGAAGCTGTGGTAGGCCTTGAGAGTATGAAAGGGCTTCTGGGATGTTGTAAAACTAAGACTGCAAGTTTTGTCCCATGACTGAAGAAGGGAAAGTATCTGATTGTTGGCCTCATAGAAATTTTGCATAGCTAAAGTATTTGTATGCTAAATCTTCTTTCAAATGGAGAAATTGAGGTTAAGCAAAAATAGATGATGGGATATAATATAGATACCTTTCCCGATTTAGTAAGCTTGCTATAGTGAAACTGTCTTCACAAAAAAATGACACCCCCCCAACCCCCAGAATGGCCTCTGTGTTGGGATCAGTTAGCATGCTTGTTTTGGATGTCCCCAGTATGGTAAGAATGTCATAGGAAATCCTGCTATGCGTCTATGATGAGCAGCAGGCGGGTGCACACTGTTCTATTAGGGCCATCAAACATGGACTCACGTTTCAGCGTCTGTCATCAATCACTCAGCCTTCATACCTTAATATACCCTTCATTCCTTTTTGTTCCTTCTCAACCTACCTACCTATTCATGTGTGAAAGAACACTTTTTTCCCTAACCACTAACAGGTTCAACAGGTTATTTCTCCTCCTAGCTGCCTCTTTATCCCTCCCACATCCTCTTTGTGCTCTAAGAGCAGGGGAACACACTATCAGATAATTATACTCTATCATTTTCAATTTATAAACTTTATGTTGCTGTTTCTCAAAGCATATCAATAAAGCCATGGGGTGAATGGAACACTTAATATAGATTATTTTACTGAGCTTTTAAAAAAATTAAATTACCCCCATGCCAGTAAGTGAGAGGTACATGCAGAATGGCTAAAGGCGGAGGTATTTCTCAAATCTATTCAAATTAATCTGGCATAGCGTGGGCTAGAGACAAAATCAGTAGATCCACATTGCTAGACAGTATGACATATACATTTAGATCATTTTAAATAAAGTCATTACTGAATAGATCCTCCTTAAACAAATACTATTATCACAAAAAGTTTCTTATTTAAATGAGACATCAAGGACCCTCATGCTCAACCTCTGTTCAGTGCCATGTTAACACAGCCACGTCCACATCCACATGACCATTGCAGATCTGTTTGGGTGGCTTAGCTCTTACCAAAGACAACCAACAGGGCCTGGGCCAGATGGTGGAAATTTTATCCCTAGAGTTGTTTAATGAGAGAAACAAGAAGTATGAGCAATTTTCTGTAAAACAGAAAGCCAGAGTAAGAGGAGCAGATGATGTCAATAAGGAAAAAAAAATCTGGCAGGAATTTGATATCATGCCCTCAATTATCTGTGTTTTAAAAAGTTGCATATCCTGATTGTTTCTTACATGGTGTTTGTCTAGAGTTAGCTTAAAAACCTGGATTGTTTCTTAGATGGTATGTGTCTAGAGTTAGTTTAAAAACCTTAGGCCTTTTTAATTATTGTTAAGACATTTGAAATTTTTAAGTAACTGTCTAAAGATTCTAGCTCAGAGGAACAATGTGAACAAATCCTTGGAGTTGGTGATAAAGAAGTGAATTGCAGGACAGCAAAAGACAAAATGTACCTTTGGATTTATGAGCCAGTGAAACACCAAAGCCACTGAATTTTTTCCCACTAAAGTAGAAAGAAGCTGTTAAGTACAAATACGAAAACCAACAACAAAACTTCCATGAACCAAGAAAGGATAGTAAACTGAAGTGTGTTACCTGAGGTTCCAGTGTGATATCTTAGTTCACAAAGGGTCTTGATAGTTTATGCCTGAACAGAAAGGTCCTAGGATGAGAAGACTACAAATGTTAATATGAAAAGCATATTTTGTGCATCATAAAGGTTCTAGACACAACTGGGCCTATAAAGACAGCTTATTCTGAAATGGTTTTCTACCTCCTTCCTGGAGAGCCCATTAGTTCCTTCTGTAAAGATTCCTCTTCCATCTCTAGCTGTAGAGGCACAGGACCATTTCATGATTTTTTAGGAGTGTAACGGTGTGAAAAGCAAGCTTGTAAAATGAACTGCTTTCCTCCCCTTCCTACCTAATTTCTTTCTCCCTCTGCTCTAAAGACTAGGATATCTCTTTCTGACCCCAGAGCTCATGTTTAACTCAGAAAGTATACTTTGCAAATGTCCTGCATGTTCTAATTTGTATGGTAGAAGGAGAAAATAGCTCGTCTGAGCATCAGTTTGATATCATTATATCCCAACGGTCTTTGGAAGCCAGTCCGCCTTCCCCCTTTTTTGACTATCTAAAATGCCCTTGCTAGCCAGACCCCTTTGCTAGCTACAGTGTTTGCACATTTCCTTGTTAATCAGCTGCGTCGGCTCAGAGACTGTGTGTTTTGGTGTTGTTTGTGTGTGCAATCTCGTGCCGCTTCCTGAACGCATGTGTCCCTTCCCTTCACAGCCTACTCGACACCCAGCACCTCCCCCGCAAACCGATTCGTCAGTGTTGGACCACGGGATCCAAGCTTTGTAAATATCCCTCAACAGACACAGGTGGGCCGCTCTCATCTTTTCTGTATGTGGTGCAGCTTGTATTATTCATCAGGTGCATTTTAACTTGTCTTTTGGCACAAAAGGCCGCATTTTCCAGACCCTGTCCAGTCTTCCCTTTCCTCCTGATCCCAGCCACATTTCCATGTGTTCTCAGAAATCACAGAAAACTTTGCCTGCAGTTTTTGCTTCTTGTATTGAGTGGGTAGAAGAAGAGCTGTTTTAGCTATGGCAAAAAAGGTTTCCCAGGGTTAGCTAGTGTGTGTTCCCTCTTAGGAATTCATGGCGCTGTAAATGCAAGCAGACAGAAGCAGGCCCCTACAGAACCTGAAAGTAAAACCAGTGACATCAGAGTGCATGCTGGGCATGGAGGGACCAGCCACTCCTCTGTATTCATTAGAGGGTCCCCAGGAACCCGGCAAGCTTTCTGAAAGAGAGAGGGGAAAAGGGTGCATGAGCCCTATTAAGTTGCTGGTGTTGGTCCAGAAATAAGACGTGTTTGTTAGTGGTTACTGCTGGCCACGGGGGAGCAAGGTGCGGTGGGTGGTGAGGGGTGTGTATGAGTCATATCTGAAGCAGGTGATTGAGAGAAGAGGACTGCCCAGACATCCAGCGCTTGTCTGCCCATAGACAGTTGTGTTTTGTGCTAGTCCAGGTCAAGGAGAAGAAATCTTTTTGAAAAGTTTTGGAATGGCTGCTGTATATTGAGAAACAGTAAAAGACTTTTTAAGTTCAAAGTTAGTATAGGTAGAGGCGTTCAGAGGTTTATGAAATAGAATTACATTCACGTTTTGAAATAAACTACTCTCTGATTTCCTAATTAGAACATGACCATATTTTATCATAATTAACCTAAGGAAAGTATTTTCTCTGTAAGGTTCTTAGCACGGTGTTTGAAAACATTCTTGGAGCAATTTTGTGCACATGCCTGTGTGTGGAATCTCCAGATGCCTAATTTATAACTATTCGCCTCCGTTTATAAAACTATGGCCAGGTGCATATGAATGGAATAGATTTGCCTTCCTGGGTCCCTTTGCTCCCTCTGTAAAGGGCTTTGGTTTATTGCTATGTTGACAGCACAGGTTAAACTGCATTGTATCTGAAGCCTTCCTCACACTGAAGCAGGGTCACAGAAAGTACAGCATCAGCAGAGAAGGCAGCTGGGAGGAGAGGGGGAGCCAAAATGGGAGAGAGAAGGTTAACTCTTGAATTTCCCACCTCTGTTGTTTCTTCTTAAACTGGCCTGCACATGGCATCTGAGATTAAAATCTCCTATTCAGTACCTCCCATAAAATTCTTTCAGTTATTTGCTTATTTTAAACATACCTTCAAATATTCAAACACTTTTCTGGTGAATTTGAAGTTGCATAATTACCTATAAAGCATTAAAACAGAAGAACGTAATTTAATTCTGTACATTTGGCGTAAGTGTCCAAGTTCAATGAGAGGGGGAGAACTGGAGATAGTGGCTCTATATTGGATGATTCATTTTCCCAAAGCATGAATGTCCTCAAGTTGCTTCATTAAGAGCCTTTAAAATGCAGCTTTGAAATGTCCTGTCTGTATTTTACATAGTATTTTTTATATAAGCTGTGATTCACAGCCCTGAAATTGTACGCTGTGTTCCATTCAATTTCTCTCTCTGTAATCGAAATGTATTATATTCCACTGTGGCTTTCCTTCACAAATGCCTCACTTAACCCAGAATCTGAGTTTTCGTAATGCTGACCACAAAAATTCAATTCCTAAAAATCCAGATTTTCCACGCATCTGGATGAATGATGTCATGTAGGCCCAATATTGGCATCTGGAACTGAATTTTTTTTTTTGTTTTTTTTGTTTCTGTTAAATATTTGGCATCATGGGGACAACAGCTTAAATTTTTCTTACCACAATGACACCTGCCACATTTGGCTTGAAGAAAGTCATTCCCAATTGTCTAATGAGAAACTATGCTAATAGAGTTGTCATTTTCCCCCCCAAAAAAGATATCTTGAGGTAAAAATTATGTATTCTAAATATTTTAATTTTAAAGCATATATATTAACTCTTTCCTTAAATGAGGGATTATTTTCTGGAACCACTTAAAGTGTTAGATATATGTAAATGTAGATAATAAAAATAATAATATACCTGAAAAAAGAAGTTCCCTTTCAAGAGGACATTGTTCAGAAGAGGAATTTTTGACAAGAATTTTTAAAAATATAATTAGAACATGGTCTGCATATTTCCTAGGCAAACTTGTGTTTTTCTATATTGATACCCTTGTTATATATAGCATGACATTTATATTAATTGAATTACAGGAAAAGTTATCTGGGAAAACAAAATTTTGCTTTCTACCTATGGAAGAATAAGAATTGAAGTGTCACCCAAGCAGATACTTAAGCTTTCTAAATGTAGAAGCAGTATCTTGTACATAAATCTATAAACAAATGCAAACTAAAATGGCCTTTCTGCTCCCAAAGACCAGTTTCCAGTGGAAATCTCTTAAAATGCCTGAAGCATCATCCTGTAGAAGATGGAATCGATGGGGTCTCTGTTTTTTCAAGTGGGTAGAAATTGAACCAATGCAGGCATTATAAGTAGGCAGCTTTCCGACTATCATAAGATCTTTTTTAAGAAAAAGAGTTATTTGATTGTATATAGCTTCTACGGGGCATTTTCTATGTACTAAGTCCATCAAGTATGTGATGCACCTAATCTTTATAGTCACCTAATAGGCTAGATCTCTACTTTATAGATGTGGAAGCTGAGACTAAGGAGACTGTTGATTTTCCCAAGGCCATACTATAGTCAGGAGTGGAGCAAGAATTTGTACCCAGTTCTGTCTGACACCAAGGCCTATGCCCTCTAACCACTGTATTATGTTACTGCCTCATGAGCTGGTGAGCTCTTTTCCCTGGGGATTTTCCAACAGACACTGATGCTCACTTCTCAGGAATACTACTGGTGGAGTCCCTGCTTTTATCCCTGAGACTGCATTCAAATCTAATCTTGAGTGTATACCCCCAAAAATGGAAAGCAAAGTTTCAAAGAGATATTTCTTTGCTTATGGTTGTAGCAGCATTCTCCACGATAGCCAAAAGGTAGAAGCAACCCAGGTATCCATTGACAGACGAATGGATAAACAAAACATGGTGTGTACGTAGAATGGAATATTACTCAGCCTTTAAAAGGAAGGAAATTCTGACACATGCCACAACGTGGATGAATCTTGAAGACATTATGCTCAGTGAAATAAGCCAGTCACAACAAAATAAATACTATATGATTCTACGGATGTGAGGTACCTAGAGTAGTCAAATTCATAGAAATGGAAAGTCGAGTAGTGGCTGCCAGGGGCTAGGGGGAGGGCAGAATGGGGAGTCAGTGTTAAAGGGGTGCAGAGTTTCAGCTTTGCAAGATGAAAAGAGTTCTGGAGATGGATGTTGGTGATGTTTGCACAACAACATGAACGTACCGAATCCCACTGAACTGTACACTCAAAAATGGTTAAGATGGTAAATGTTACATTGTGTGTATTTCACCACAATTTTTAAAACAGAATCATTAAATAAGCTCTAAAGTCCTTTTCACCTCTTAGGAGTTAAAAATTCTGTGAAACAGTCAGGGCAAGTGGACTGTTGATCAGAGTAATCATGTGCTGACTGCTCAGAAAAGCACTAATGATCATGCCCAGCACATAGTGGGTACTCCGCATACATTGGCTGAGTCTAAATGGTTCAGAAGGAACTTTACAAAATATGACTTTTTTTTATTATATTCATAATACATGTTAATTGTGGAAAATGCAGATGAGAAAAAGGATAAAAATCACTTGTAGTCCTACTATTAACATTTCTATATAAATCCATCCAGAGTGTTTCTGTGCATACAAATATATTGCAAAAAGTGAGATCATATTATATATATTGTTTGGTAGCCTGCTGTTTCTTCCCCTTAACAGTATATTATGGCCTTCTTACCATGTAAATTGGAAAAATTGAATATTGGCTTTTATTGCATCTATTCATCATCTGTAATGATTGGTAGGGAAAGATAACATGGATAATTGAAAGCCATTTTTCCTCCTCTTTCGCTTATAGTCTGTTTTTTTCTCCAGAGAATTCCTCCCTTGACTGAAGCAGAATTGCCTTCTCTTTAGCCTTGCCTTGAGCTAGTTTTCTTTCAAACTGCCTTCCAGTTGCATTGCATATCTCGCCCTGGCTTTCGGCTTTGTTCGAACATTCCTGCCTTATCTGTCCCATTCTTTTGCCTCACTTGTCTGCTACCTCTGCTACCATCATTTGCCTCTCGTTTTTCTTCCTCCTTCTCCATATCGTAACTGATCATTGAGATGAGAGGTGGCTACCTCCTTACAGCCTTTAGAACAACCATCAACACTGAGAAACTGTGGCCGCTTGTCCTACCTTGAATCTCTTATTTTTCAACATTGTCCCGTGACAGCTGATATTAACCTATAGAAAGGTCTCTGGGGTATACAGTATTTACTTCACTTTAGACACTGTTAACGTGCCCTGCACGCCCACTGAATGATATAATGTAATGATAGGGAACCTGCCATTGTTTCAAATAGCAGAAAGCCAATGGCCATTTCAGTTGCACCCCATAACTTAATCTGATCCCTGAAAATGAGAACCATTAAGAGGAGGCATTTATTTAAAGAAAAAAAAAGTTAATATTTCATCATCAGGTAATAAATAGAAATACCAATTTCCACGCAGGAGGACTGAGCAAAGAACTCATTTTGATTCAGGTTCTAGTTTAATCAAAAGGTTTAAATAAAATGCTTCACGTGCAGAACTCCAATGAGGACTAATTCTTTAAAATGAAAAATGAGTGCAAACAATATTAAAAACAGGCATTTCCTCCTTACCACCCAAATCTATCACTGTTTTGCATCAACAGAATCATGGTATCCGAAATGCTGTTTAAAACCAAATTACCATTCAGACTATTAGAAGAATCACTTGGCATGGCATGGGCCCGATTTGTTGACAAAAAGGCACAGGTGCTATAACCTTTGCTTAATAAATCATTTAGCTGCCTGACTTGCAAGCAGTGTGATTGCCTTTGCCTCATGAAATTTACAAATGTATGCACAAGCCACACACTTCACTGTGTTGGAAGCCGGCTGATCTGGTGAGGTCCCTGCATAGCTAAAGTATGGTCATGACACCCATTGTCTGCCTCTGGTGGGGGTGCACCCAGAATGGGAGAGGTAGAGATCTTGGAGAGCATTTTGAGCTGTTGCCATTCTGTGTGTCATATTCCTGAAGCTCTACCTGAGAAACCAAAGCTTAGGCCATCTGTGGAACTCTTCATAAGTTCCTTTCTTCAATCATTTAGTGTTTACTTAATTACTTAATATAGCCTCAACACCTACAAAGTACAGGGAATAAAAACTCTCCCCGAGTTGTTCGAAGTCTAGCAGAGGAAACATATGTGAAGAAATAATAGTAATGACAACATCAACATCAATAATGCAGTGTAATACCAGTACTATAAGGATTTGTCTAAGAGGCTTTAAGACAGCAGAGTTGGGTATAAGAACTTTCCAAAGAGTGGAAGCAGCAGAAGAGGCTGGATAGTTTTTCTGTCCTTGTCCTTGTCCTTGTCTAGCTTGGGCCTAATGATATAGTTCTTGTACACTTTTCCCTGCTTTTAACTTTTGCCAATCAGATGGTAGATCGTGTTTTAGCCCATCCCAATAAGAGAGACATGTTCAGTTCTATCTTCTCTGGACCAGATAAAATTAGACTCCTTTACTGCTGCACAAGGCTCAACCAGTAACCCCTTCACCCCTCATTTCCAAGAAACACCCCCTCCTAGCGGTACATCCTCACTTGCCCACCCAAGCTCACTTGAGATTGCATTTGAGTTAGCTGAAGCCATTCCCGGGCTCCTGCCCACCCTGACAGGAGCTGCCTGGGTGTAGAAGGTTAGTTAGCACACAGAAGTTCAAGGAGCAGCTGGAGAGTTACAAAGGCAGGAAACTCAGATTTCCTTAGAGAAAAAAAAAAAAATTATATATATATAATTTATATATATATTTATTATATAAAATATATTTTAAAATTTATTTATTATTGTAACAAATGTATATTATTTATTATAATAATAAATAATAATTATAATTATTAAATAAAGAATAATAAATAAATTTATATATATATATATCTCTCTCTCTCCCCCACCCTGCAACCCTACTTCATCTTCTAATTAGAAGTGGATTTGAGCATTTCAGTTTCAAGCCCACACAGCTGAAAACTCCCAAGATTAGAGAGGAATGGCAGATAAAATTCCATTTTCTCCTGACTTTGAGCCAAGTTCAATGTCTTATTGGCCAAACGAGTATTCTGCAGCACCCATGCATGCCAGGTTCTGTGTCTACACTCGCTACAATACTCAAGAGCCCTCTAAAGTTGGTGCTACATCTCCATTTTACAGATGAGGAAACTGAAGTCTCAGAAGAGTACATTTGTCCCTTGGTAATTGAGGTAGCTGAGATTTGAACCAGTCTCCAAAACTTATGTTTTTCCCAAATACTTATCTGCATCCCCAATTGTTTGTAGTGAAAGGTTACTGACCATTTTCTCTTTAAAAGAGTCTAAGATTGACTCACACTCTTATATCAAGGAATCAGAAGCCTTGAGGTTAGTCCAAGTGCTGCCTGGCTCCAGTGGGACTATGCTGAACTTGGTTCTTCTGAAGATCTGCCCCAGTCTCCTGCTTATGTCTCTGTAAAACCAAGACTGAATTCATTCTCTCATCCTACCTGGGAAGAAGACCTTTACTAATGATATTAGTCTGCATCTGTGAGAACAGCTAGCCTTTGTCCAGAGACCAGATAGCAGAGCAGCTAAGATAACTCCTTTATTTTCAGATTTTAGTTGAAGCTTTATTCCATCACTTAGAAGCATTCTCTGAGTTTTATTTTTGTTGTTGTTGGGTTTTTGGGTTTTTTTTCACAGTAATTCAATTTATCTAGTCTAGTTTTTTTAACTGTAAAATAGTGAAAATAGTGAGATATAAATATGTGTGTGTATATATATACACACACACAACCCTATGGTTTTCAGTCTTAAATTCTGTTAGTGTAAAAAAAGTGTTTAATGCCTAATGAACACCTAACAAATGATAGCTTTCATTGTTTGGTTAATAACTAAACTCTTACTTTCTGGATTACAAAGTATTTTCTCATTTGATTATAAGAGTTAACCTTTGAAGTAGGCAGAGCTATTATTATTGTTATCCCCACTGTATAGGTTAATAAAACTGAAGTTTAAAGAAAGGAAGTGACTTTCCCAGAACCACATATCAAGAGGTCGGTAGAGCCAGGACACAAATCCACTTCTGATTCCACATGTCCTATGAAGGAAGGACTTGTGTTTCAGCCATTCAGCACCTGCTGTTCTATGGTCAGAACCTACTTACCAAAAGCAACCATCTAACAAATTAGGAAGCCTCCCCCTACCCACTGCAAGATCCTAACCCTGTAGGTTGCTCCATTGAGCATCAGCCTTAAAGGTGCCCAAAAGCCTATTTAAATTGGGCACGGCTATTCTTCCCTTGTACAGGCAGCAGCATAAGTGCACTGTTTCTCCCCTTATGCTAAATTGTGCCTGAGAAGGGCCTTCCCAAGGGGAGATGATGTCTCTGAGAGTGGTAAGGACCAGCAGGAAGTGAATGCATCCACCCAGAATCTAAAGGGAAAGGAGGTACCTAAATCGAGGTGGTGCCTGGTCATTTTTTCTCGTATGTTCTCAGCTCCAGTAGCAGGTGTTGAATAGTAAGCAACACCTCGCAGAGTTGAGTTACTCATGCAATCTGCTTCGCCTCCCTCCGTACTACTGTGGGCAGGAGTGAATCGTCCCAGCTTCCCCAGCTCCCACACCAACCTGTAAGTTCTTGACACATTCTCTTCACATACACTTGGCGGCTGACTCACTGACAGGCTATGAGACACTCTTAAAATAAATTTTTCAATAAACAGAGTCTTTGTCTTTCAGGTTTTAATTTGGCAGCATGTTGTAGACATGCCACAAACTTCACTTCTGGACAAAGTTCGAGCCATTAATTCTAGATACTGTTCCCCTTTTCTCTCCATTCCTATTCTTCCTGTCACCTTTGCTCCACAAAGATCTGGGGGATCTTCTTAGTTGAAACAGATTGATGATTATTGTAATAATTAAGGTCTCTACCATAGTATCTGGCACACAATAGGTGCTCAGTAAATACTGCTTCCCTTCTTGCTTCCTTTTTTTTAGTATTAAAATGAGAACAGTGGCAGTAGAGAAGGGGAAGGTAAAAAAGAGATTTCACAGGAAATTTTACATTGTATGGGAGAAGAAGGGAAAGACCAAAAATCTGCTATCCATTCAATTAGCACTTGGAACTGTGGGAAAAGGGGGACAGAAAATGATGTCAGGAAAACGGTTGGAGAAAGGAGCTGTGAGTTGGTGGAGAGAACTGACAGGAAGTAGATCAGAAGTTGATGATAGCCGTGCATGGAACTTAGAAAACCATAGTGCCAAGTGCAGAAATGCCATCAACATTTCTAGCTGTTAGATGGGTCTCCATAACAATGCTTCTGATCAGTGACATTCCAGGGTACTAAGGGAAAGGTACTGGGTACTCAGCAGGTTTCTCTGGGGGAACAGGAGGAAAAGTCAGGATTTGAGGAGTAGGACAGACCTGTTCTGACATCGTGGCTGTGCCATTTATCTCAGTGGTCTTGTGTATCTTACCCTTTAAAATTCAGCTTCCTCATCTGTGAAATGGAGGCAATAATAGTATCTACCTCATAGAAGAAACCCCAATTAAGTGTGGTGTAAGGCAGTCAGGATTATTTTTCTCACGTAACAAGAAATCTGTGAGTGAATGGGTGTTAGCATTGTTTCAGTGCTGCACGAGGCCAGCAGGAACCCATGCCCTTCCTAACATTCTGCTCTGCCTTCCTCAGTATGCTGCCTTTTCAGCCTCATGCTTAGAGCCTCTGACTGCAACACGGCTGCTGCAGCTCCAAATAGCATAGACATATCATACCTTATTTTTCCTCTAATATCAGGGAAAAGGCCCTGCTATTCCTCCTCTGCACCCTGCTAGCAAATTTCTTTGTAGGTCTCATTGGCTAAATCTGGGTCACATTTTAATCTCTAGCTGCAAAGGATGCTGAGAAAACCAGCAGAAGATTATCTTGATTGGCTCAAATCATGACCCATCACCTAGGACCAGTCACATTTGCCTCTCTAAGCAAAATTGTCCCAAGGAAGAAGGGGCAGTAGATAGTGGATAGATTGTTAATAGGATCTGCCGTGTTCTTTTTTCCTGTTCCCTGATAGGTTTCATGCACTTTTCAACTCCAGTAGTTGCACTTGACCCTCTTGTCTCTGAATGCTTGGCTTACTACTCTGCCTTTCCTCCACACACTCCCTATGTGTTTAGGAGACGTATATGCTGTGCATGTGACTGTGCAGAGGTCATTTCTTTTCAGCCTCTGTTTGAGGTCCAGGATTTGGGCAGAAGTCCTGGTGTTTTGTGCAGACCAGCTCCCATGGGGCTGGGTCACCGTGTACTGGTTAAACATGGACTCTGAAAAGGCTGAGTTGGAGTATATGTGCCTTTGTGGTTGCAGGGGAGCTCTGTGAAACAGTGCCCCCGGGTGCCCTCCAGAGTGCTTACCAAACAGGCAGCAATAGGTTCTGGGTTTCTCTTTTATGACTTGGAACCAGATGCTTCCTTTGCAAAAGAAAAGAGCCTGGTTTTGCAGAGCTTGAGTCAACAGGAGTTCAGAGAACAGGAAAATGAGTTGACTGGCCCTGCTGCATGAACTTTGAGGAGAGAATGCAATACAGGTGGTGTTCTCACTGTCCACAAAGTCCTTGCTTGTGGAAATCTCATGCCCAAGGAATTGGCCTTACCGAATATTTCTACACTCTAAATAATGACTGTTCACATAAGGAAAGGATTCAGCATTAGGAATCCTTTTGGACATAGGCTTTCTCAGGCTTCTAATGAGTCTAAGGCCTTGAACGTTCCACTGACACACACAGTTTTAAGCCCAGAGCTTGCTGTCTAATGTGAGATCCATCGAAGATCTCACGCGAGGTCTCAGTGATTCTTCCTGTCCACTTTTCTCACACCCACCTGCTTACCTTCTTGTTTGTTTATTGAGGACTTAGGCACATTCTTTGATCAGTGGCCTGTCTTTTTGGGATATAGCCTTTCTATTGAGTCTATTCATTGAATTACATTCCACAGCACACGCCTCCCCCAAAATATTTGCATGAGAATTTTTCTTAAGGTCTCACATTGCTCCCTTTACAGCAGAGATGATATAACCTAGCACTTCTGATTGGCTTTTCACTTCCCAAACACTATACACATTTAACTAATGAGTCACATGAGCTTGTGATAAGCCGGATCCCTTGTCTTGGATCAGGGACACTGGGTTGTTAGGACAGGCTGTCCTGGCCCTGTGTTTCTCACCCTCAACACCCTCCTTCCTCAGAGTCTGAATGTGTTGGGATAATGGGGATGCCACCGGGCACAGTTGTTCTCAGCACAGGGCAACCTCGGACCCTCACAGTGCTGCCTTAATAATGTGGGACGCACCCTTTGCTGCCCTCCAGGACTGGACTGTGCTGCATATCTCCTGTTGCCTTGACTAGTGAAGGGAAACGTAAGGCCAGCCCTTACGACACACAGCTTCTGTCCCTCTCAAGCACAGTCTTCCTTCCACTGGTCTCTGGCTGTGTGTCTGTGCATATATGGGGAAGGAGTGGTACTGGGGGGATAGAAGAACAACACAGTAGGTCTAGTAAGGGAACTGACCACAGGAGGGACTTGTGCATCTTGGCACACAGAGAAATCCTGGTCTAGGAATCAAAATACCTGGATTCCTAGCTCATCTCTCCCACCCGCCAGCTACATGATTGATCTTAAGGAGGAGAAAGAAGCCAGAATGTATTGAACACCTACTATATTCCTGGCACCATACTAAGCTGGAAGGGAGGCTAAAGATGTACATTATTCCATCTCCGCCATACATAGCTCATAGAAAGAAAAGTAAAGAAACTAAGATGTGATCGGTGAAGAAATTGAAATAGGTATAATCCATGCAGAAGATTCAGTAACTAACTCTGGGGAGAAGCATGGAGCACATGGAAGATATGCCAGAAGAGAAGACACATGAGTGGTTTTGAAGGAGACAGATATACTTGGTGAGGAGAACATTCCAGACCAGGCAGGAGGAACAGTGCATGCAAAGGAATAGCGATGTGTGTCTAAAGAACCCTATTCTGTTTGGTGTGTCTGTCAGTTTATAGTAGACGGTAGAAACATTAGATCAGGGTCTAGTCATGAATAAATACATACCTTTATCCAGGGGTTGTAAAGCACTTGGACTTTATTCTGTGGGAGATAGGAAGCAGGTGACGGGCACAGTGGGATCTCTATATGTGAAGAAACCTCTGCCTTGCTATGTTCAATCCTCATGAGATACAGGATTTTACAGGCAGTAGTAGCATTGAGACCTATGGTCATGAGGTACCTTCCTCTTCTGGGCAGTGGAAAAAGTAGAAGCTTTGGAGGGAGACAGACCTGAGTTTGATCTCAGTATGTGACGCTGGAATAATTTTTAGCCTTTCTGACCTTCAGATGTCCCATCTATAAAATTATAAATGAATGCCTGCATTCTACTTAGAGTTGTGTAAAGACTCAGTCTGGTTAGGATGTAAAGCCCCCAGCACCCTGCCCAGCCAATGTGTGGTGCTGCCTTTGCAGCCCTCAGGAGGGAAGCTCTGTGAGCACTGGAGGCAGGGTGCTGCTCATTTATCTTTAGGACAAGGGGCCTGTGACCATGAAGAAGAAACAGAAATGGTAACCCCAGATGTAATCTGGTAACGTTGTCCCTGAGCTGAGTCTCTTCTCACCCCATCCTCCCGTGTCCATTTTCCATAAGCTGTGCCATTAATTCTCTCATTACCCAGTGGAATGATATTTATTATTGAGATCATACTTAGCATACTCCCAAGGAGCAAGTTAAAGTTCAGCTAACATCGCCGCTTTCTCGTTGTCAGGATACACTGAGGAATCCATACGGAGAGCTTCTGTGTGTCTTATAATTTCATATAAAAAAAGATTAAATTTTATACTGGATCAGGGAGGGAAGGAAAAAAAAATCCCAGTGCAGAAACAAGTTCTGAACCTAGGAGCACAGTTTCTGAATGTTTATTTTGTCAGATACACAGCTGACATGATTAGTTCTAATGGGGTGGTGATCCTCATTGAATTGCAGATTGGTATGAGTGACTGAAATACCGCAGGGACTTAAATAAGTGGTGCATACGGTATTACTTAGGCTGCATCCTTTAGCCAAGGTGAAGGCTTCGTTTTCCTAACACACATGCACACACACACACACACACACACCTGCTACATATGCATCCATCTAGTCTAGAAGCTCCACACTGAACATTAATTACCTATCTAGAGTAAGGCTGGCTGGCCTTTACTTCCTTCTCTTTGCCCTGTGTTACCTGAGTGTACCTCCGAGCCCCCAGCATTCTCCAGTGCAGATAATGGTGTATCAGATTAGTCTGCCTTGCTGCTGCGTCAAGACCCAGATCAATTTATTGACTCTGCTAGAGTGGCTGGTACAGTAATTGTTACAAGAGAAGAATAGAAAGTGAGAACGTGTACACGTGAAAGATAAAAATGACGTTTTGTTCTCTCCTGCCCCCTCCCCCGCTTTTTTGCCTCATAGATCTTTATGTGTTTACACAGCAGAGAGCACTTTACTTAAGTTAATCAGCTCCTTCTACATTATTAATTGTGACAGGGTGCCACATGACAGGATGAGTATTATGGGAAACATCGATCTCACTCCGATGGTGTGGACCTGAGCAGGTTTGGTATTCCTCTCCCTGTCTTGCTGCTTTGGGGTCCCATCAAATCACATTTCCCTGATTGACAACACAGAATACCTCCCATCAATACGATTGATTTTGTGAAAAGGACAAGGAACATTTTTCAACTGGAGAGAGATGAATTGTGGTTATGGGAAAGAGAGCATCTCAGAAATCTTTCAGGTTAGAAGCCTGAATTGGGAACTAAGGTATTATTGTCATCCCAAACACAAGCGTAATTTGTACCCCCTGAAACATGATATTAGGAGAAACTTATTACAAGTGAAAAATAGACTTAGTGGAGGCCAGCAATGAACCTGAGGACATAATGGCTGTTTTTAAAAGGCCACCTGCTAATTTTTTTGTGAGGAATTTTTGGTTAAGTGCACATCTTTGAAAGACATTTCATTAAAGTTCAACTTTCATGGCTTATACCTGTAGACCCTAACATAAATCCTGTGTGAACGGACAAAACTGAGTGGGTGTCATTTGTGACCTGGAAATAAAAGGTCAACCATTGAATTTATAGCTTTTTTAGTGAAAAGAACATAAAGATTCCTGCCAACTGGAGTCAATCCATATTTTAATGTTTCCTAGTTAAGATTATAAAATCAAAGGGATTAGGATCGTGCTGCTCAGTGAAGGTCAAAAATTAAATGTGATGGGCTAAGTGTCATTCCCATGGGGCAGAAGTTAATATTTCAAAAACCATTTCTACCACTGGCAGTCAAGAAATGAATTGTCCATGATCATTAACCAAGTTAAGGGGAATCCCACTATCATTACTAAATTTAATGATGATTATTATACTAATCAACTATATTATTAAATTACTCTGCTGTTCTGTAATGTCCCCAAACAGTAATAGTGAATTGATTGCTACAAATAGTTCTCATATACAGTTGAGAACAAGTTGAGATGGAGGATCATGGATGAAGGCCTCCTTTTGAGGAAAGAAGTTGTGACTATTTTATGGATAACAGTGAGAGTGTAGAATGTTCTTTTAAGATGAAGAGTGAGTGGCACTACAGACCTGTTATTAAGTATAATTCATCAGTACATGTTTTTTTAAATACAAAAAAAGAACATGTATTTCTCTTTATTGTGTGTGTGTGTGTGTGTGTTTTTTTTTTCTCTTTCAGATTTTTGTATCATCCTCCCTACCTTTTTTTTTCTTTTCTTTTCTTTGGGAAAAAAGAACGTCTATTTTGCCAGATTCCTTTTTCCACAAATTTTTTGAGCTCTGAATACTGTCTACTTTGGATTTTTATGAAGAGGGAAGAAAGGATATTTAAATGTCTTTATATGATGACTCAGACACATGTGCCCTGTACCATTTTCAAATCCATTTTAAGACGCCAGTATTTTTCAAAGTTTTAGAATACAGTACACTGAAGCTGGTAATTTCCTTAAAGATTATCTACTCCAGACTCCCGTCATTTTTCAGATACAGCTTTAAGAATATTTTGGAATAAAGTTCATATCATTTTAATAAAGTAGCACCTCCAAATAAGAGGGCCAAAGCCTGGGGAACTGAAACAACTTGCAAGGCCCCAAAGCTAATCAGAGACAGAGCAGGACTGAAATGCAGGGACCTGCCATGAGTGAAGGAAGGGACTAGTGGTTTAATATGTGGCTTAGAAAATGGGAGCATGGTTTCCATTTTACAAAGGTGTTTTATAAAAGCCCAATATCCATTAGACTGACTCAAATGCATTGGAATTCCAAGAAACAAATGCATGTAATTCAGAAGTTCACTTTGCAGGATTTACTTTCATAGACTGCCATGCAGGGGTGTGTGTGTGTGTGTGTGTGTGTGTAACCTGTGCTTCTGTCTATGCTCCTGGACAGCTTTTTGTTGCATATTTTTCTATCTTCTGATCTTCACAGTGCAGACAAAGGTCAAAATTCCCATCTACCTTCACAGGCAAACACTTTAAAGTGCTTCTACATGAGGCAGGTCGTAGGGAGGACCTTTGATTTAAAGTTCAGCATTTACATTTGTAATTTTGACTAATTTCTGTGCTAGCATTAATTAAATTGAAATTATTTAATTAGAATAAAACTAAAATTGATCATTAGGATTAATTTAACCTGATAGGCTTTGTGTGCCTTTCTAGACAAATATTATGAAATATAGTGATAATGAAGCAGTGAGAGGTATAATTTCACATCTTATAATGACTTTAGTATCCACCAGTTGTTCTCTCTGATATCTGGATAGTGCTGAATATTGCTCTTTGTTACATCATTACTATTTAGCTAGGGCCACGCTGTATCTCTCAGTTGGCCACTTCCCAAATATTTTTTTCCTGTCTTGAAGTCTAAAGATGTACCAAACTCCCTTCACACCACCCCCATATTAACATCATTGTTCCCTTTCCCCCACCCCCACCGTCTTCCAGGAAGGCGGTTTGCTTGGCTCATCCCTTGGGCTTTGCATCACAGTGACCTTTGTAAGCCAACAACTGCTGGATGAAACTCCTTATGGAATTTGCTAATGCTCCTCAGCCCTGGGGTCAATACTGTCAAATCTGGACTGTCCCCTTGCACCCCTTCCTGGCTGCTTGCTTTGAGTCAGAAGCAGGCACAGAATGAAGCCCCAACGAGGGATGCCAGGCTCTGAGTAGGTAACTGTAAGCGGGTAGAGGACAGAAGCGTTGCTCCTCCTGGTGCCGGATTCACTTCCAGGAAATAGTTTCCCCTCTTCATCACACACCTTCCACATAGCTTGATCAAGCAAGCACGCTTCCAAAGTTGGTGCCCTCTGTTTCTTAAAAAAGATTACAGGTGAATGAAACTACTGTTTTACCAGAAGAATCAACATAAATGAAATGAGATTAGCTCTGAATCTGCCTACCCACACATGAACAAGTGTGAAACACTTTGAACTATCAACTATTAAATCAACTAAAAAATTATTTTGTCTTCAAAACCATTAGGATCCACGTGGATAAATTAAATCCTCAGGAAAATCTGCAAACCATTTTAAGTTTCAAATTTCTCCTGTTCACCATTTTGTCAGAGTTGCTTAAAAAAAAAAAGTAACATTAGCAGTTATGTTTAATAGGCTTCCTATAGCAGCCATTATTGGCAGGGGTCCAAAGGATAGCGGAAAATGAACCAAAGTTTGATAGATATTTCTGAAAAAGAAAGAAGAAAAAATACACAAAAGAAAGAACACATGATTTTCAGTCATTTGGAGTTGACTGACCAATGAGAAATTATCTCTTAGGCAAATTATCTTCTTTCTGGAAATCAGCCAATCAGTCCTGGCTAAAGGCTGAGAAACTCTTAAGAGTTGCAAGCCCCAATTCCACCCAATCACTGTAACTAAACTGCTGCTCCCAAAGAAACCATTTTTATCATCCATTTCTGCAGAACATCCTCTAAATGGATTCTTCTTTCCTTCATGTCCTTATCCAGTAAGAGGAACCTTCTGATTTTTGCAGCAGAGGGTTTTATTTAGAAGCATATTCACATTTATTTGGTTTTAGAAAACGCTTAATGTTTTTTAGCGTTGAGCTAGGTTGAGTTCAGGGGATTGAGAAAAAAGACTAAAAGCTTTGCATGTAGCTAGCATGCTCATGCTATTATTGAACTTTATGCAAGAAAAGTGACGGCTCAGTATTGAACTGGGTTAAGAAAAGGCCATGATCTAGCACATGAAGATGAGGTTTCTGTCTTCCCCCAAGACAGAGAGGAATCCCCTTCCCCCACCCCAACAACTCCAAAAATAAAAAAGCATCAGCTCTGCATTACAGTCCTATTAGGAGACAAAACACATGTATTAGTTCATTTCATCCTTACAAACACCATGCTAGCAAGGTGGTCTTCATCCCTTCTTAGCAGAGGTGCAAACTGAGATCCAGATTCACCACACACTCCTAGTCCATCCACACCCAGCCATGCAGTTGCTTCTCTGAACCCCCCTACCGTAGTGCTTACTCTTGAACTATTTGTCTGACTCATCACACGTCACTCTGCAGGGATGCAGCTGCTGAATCTGGGTACTGGGGATGCCACAACCTACAGTTTTGCCGGGTATGCTCACCTATCAGGAAAGGACTGCTCCAGTATGAAAAGATGCTATAAAGTAGCTCTTGAGCATTGCCCTGAGGTTACAGTTACTATTAGCATCATTGATTTATTACTGCTGAACCTACTTTCTTGCTATTATAGATAAACTCCGATTCAGAGAGAAGTTGAGAAGCAGAGTCCTTGGTCCTCTGTCTCCTATGCCCTTTCCATTTCTGCCCGTGAAGATGATGGCTGCTTTCTCTGAACTCTTGGACCCTTGCTTAGCAACAAGATTGAGTCTTAATTTCAATAAGCCAGGAAATCATCTCTCTCCAGATTGGTTCCCTGTGGGCATCTGAGAACCCCCTTCAGTGCTTCCTGCTTCTAAATGAAAAATAGCCATTTCTTCCTCTCCAATGCACCTTTATTGGCCGGAAAATCCCTGAGATCTTTTTGACCTCAAAAACCTCTTAGGTTTAGGATCTTTTTTGGACTGGGTACATTTCTCTTCATAACTTAATCTTCAAGGCAGAAAAACAATTTAAGCAAACCCTAGTTTTAATATTTGAAGAGAATCAATGTGCATTGACCATTTCCACAGAAAGCTGAAAATCATTGCACAGAAATTTTAAGTCATGGCCACGAGATTCTAGAATCTACATCTAGAAGCCATTGCTCACTTTTCAACTATAATGTTAACTAGAATGCCTTTTAGGGAAAATTAAGAAGCTACAGTTCTCTTGGCCCCTGCCCTGCCTTTCTCTCTGTCTTTCTTTGTCTCTGGAGTAGACCTGAGGAAACTTTTAATACTAACGAGAACTTGGTGCCGCGTAGCCTCTGAGTCTGAAATGCCTGAGAAAGCAGTCCAGATTCCAACTGTAAAACATTCCTTCACCAAGCCTTGGAAACTAGCATACAGAGGCCGGCAGAGTTCAGAGGGAACACATGTAAATGAGACTCCGTTATAAACTCCTGAGTAGTTTAAACCTGAACTTGAACTTGTAAACATGTTCCTTGAGAACAATACAGAAAGGTTGATGCAGTAGAACAGGAAGTCATATTTTAGCTCAGACGTTTTGCTCCTAATTTAAAAGAAGGAAAATATCTTAAAGTATTCCTTAATTGAACTGTCTTCTAGAATAGCACAAATTGGCATGTCTGCAAGATTTTTGGTATTGCAGAGTCAGAATGGAAGTGTATATGTATATATATCATTTGAACTTACCACCATTCTTGCAAAATAAACAATAGAATTTCCTATCCATATGGTGATTTAACAAGAGGATATTTAAAGAGCCTGTCAATATATAATAGTCATGCCATCTGTAATTGATTTTATTAATTGATAATAAAGTGACAATAGAGGTGTGGGACTGTTTCAAACTAGCACTGTGTGTGTGTATATTCGGAGTTTGTTCCCAAATCTCAGTTACTGGTAGAGCACTACCAAGTGGAATTTATCAGAAAACAAAGTGAGAATGAGTTTGTACGCATGCTCAATTTTATAAAACACATTTGTGGGCCGGGCGCGGTGGCTCACGCCTGTAATCCCAGCACTTTGGGAGGCCGAGGCGGGTGGATCACAAGGTCAGAAGATTGAGACCATCCTGGCTAACACGGTGAAACCCCGTCTCTACTAAAAATACAAAACAATTAGCCGAGCGCGGTGGTGGTGGCGGGCGCCTGTAGTCCCAGCTACTCGGGAGGCTGAGGCAGGAGAATGGCATGAACCTGGGAGGCGGAGCTTGCCGTGAGCTGAGATCGCGCCACTGCGCTCCAGCCTGGGCGACAGAGCGAGACTCTGTCTCAAAAAAAAAAAAAAAAAAAAAAAAAAACACACATTCGTGAATCAGTCTTCAATAATCTTTGCTTGTGAGATCTCCATCTCAGAAGTCACTACTAAAAAGGTAAAAAATAAATTAAATTGTCTGTGTTAGAATGATATTACCTGCCGCCAAGAAGCATAGATCCCTGACAGGGAAGCCAAGTAGCTGTGCCAATCACACATGCTATGTACAGTCCAGGTTGTTAGGAAGGCCCTTCACGGAGACCGTCAATGCTATAGGATCTTCACCTTGCACAAATCCCAACCACAACCCCATCACCCCATCAGAAAGCCTCCCCCTCATATCCCCTGGAAATATTTGGGAGGAATCTAATTGTTTGTAGCAATGAATATTGCTTAGTTGTAAATTTAATCTACAAATTTAGAAGGAAATAAATCTGAACATAAAAAGCATTTGCTGTTTCAGCATTAAAAAAAAAAAAATTACTGTCATTTGAAACTGCAAACTCTCCCATGTGGGTTTGTTTTGCAAGTCACGTCCTAACAAAGACAAGTTTTGTTGCCATAAAACCCTAAATCCTACCACATCCTCAGAAGCAGGAGAAAAGTATTGCTCACTGGTTCCGGGTTTGGGCTTTTAGGATAATACACAGAGCTATGACTGCGCAGAGGGAAATTGTTCGGTTTTTATCCAGGGTTGTTGGTTCAGATGAAACCCTGACACACACAAACCTCCCATCTAGATCATATCAGTGCCTCACATAATTATGCTCCTTACATTTTAGGTCAGTATCTGAAAGTCATTTTGTGTTTTTATTTTTTCCCTCAAATGCTGTGATAACTAGTATCCTGAGGCCTGTTTTGCAGAATAGTTAAAGTTGGATCCCTGACTCGCTACAGACTAGGATTTAGATCTCTGACTCCATGATCTGACTTTTTCCATAGGCAAGTTCATTCTGACCTCAATGAAAGATAGGAACAGTTTTACCTCTGCCAGTATCCCATCTACCCTGTGAACGATTCAAAAAAAAAAAAAAAAAAACACACACACACACACACACAACAACAACAACAATGATTTCTGGCACCAGTGATATCTAAAAGCAGGTGTTCCTAGAAGGTAAAGAAAGGCATAGCAACAAGATCTTGTAGTATCCTTAGAGAGGTCTGGTGAAGTTCAGGCCCCTCAGCAAGCCAGTGACTGAACTGGGACTTGAACCAGGCCACCAGACCCACAGTCCAGTGCTCAGTGACATCTCACTGTACTCTCACTATCTTTTCTCATGAAAATGAAAACGAAGACGCCACAATTTCCTTTGCATTCTCTCCAAATGCTGCCTGTATGTCTTGTTTCCTTGGCTCACAACAGAAGCCTTCCAGGGCTTGTGGTTTGCAGCTCAAGGCCTTCTTCACTTCCTCTTAATCCTTAGGGACTGTTGGTCTGCATGGCCTGGGAGAGAGTAGGGGTCTGTCCTGATTCCTGCACAGGGATTAAACACAAGTGGAGAGGGAGGGAGACACTAACCTGAGGGGTGGGAGGGGATAGAGAATGGAACTGGAAAGACCAGGAATGGTGGACAGGGGAGAATTAAAGAAGTAAGGAGCAGACTCGTGCCAGGGCTTGAGCATGGAAGTGCCTGCTGGGGTGGAGAAGTCTAAAGGTGGCAGATGCTATCCAGTGTCTGAAGGGCTTCTTGGCTGGAAAGGTTAGTTTGGGAATTCATTTCTGGCAAGAGGCCAGATCTTCTGGCATACTATTGCAGGATGTATCTGGGAGAATTTTTGAAATAACTGGACTTTTTACTTCAATGTTATTTTCACTCCAACGGGACTTTATCTTCCTGCACAATCCACACTAAGGTCTCCGCGATCGATAGGCTCTCAACCTGAGTCATGTTTGGGAAGAGCAGGAGCGAGGAGGCACGCCGTGGAATGATTATTACAATGTGGCCACGCTCTGCTGAGCTCCGGCCTCCACTCCCACGCCTCTCTTTTTAAACAAGAAAGGTTACCTCCCTGGGCCACCATTGGGCCAACCCCAAGTGTGACTGTCTGCACTTGTTAGACAACAGGCATTTAATTAAAATTGGAATCCGATGTGTAGAAAACATACATTTTTTCATTTCATAGCTCCCCAGGAAGTCCTATTCCCTTCCTTCCCCACTCTCCTCGACTCTCCCCCTGCCAAAAAATTTAAAAAAAAAAAAAAATGCGAAGGAAAAGATTATTTTAATGTGAAAATCAAAAATTACAAAGGGCTAGGCTGCTTCTTTATTTTTTGCCTTTGGGGGAGACATTAGCCAATCAGAAAGCCTGTATTGTGTCTTCAGACCAGGAGCCAGCTTTTTTATGGCTAACTTCCCATATGGAAAAGGGTTTGTCCCATTTCAGGGCATTAAAATACAGCGTTTAATGAATTTGCAACTGAAAACTTTTATCTTGCTCTTATGCGATAGAAAGTGTGGCCTGTCTTCTGATATTTGTTGGACTTTGTGGAATCAATAAATGCAAAGAAACAGATAATAAACATGAGGCCCGAGTGGAAAAATAAAGCCGCGAAACCCCCTCGCCACTGCATTTTCCGCAGCAGAGCCATCTACTGCACTGTCTGGGCTCCACCCAGAAAATCCGGCAGTGCCATCATGACCAAATAGATAGGAACTCTGGACAATTTCATTGGGTCATTGTCCCCTTAATCTCCACGCTGCACCTCAGATCTCAAGCAGCTTCCGTGGCGCGGGCTCAATTTAATGGATAGAATCTATTTTTCATGAAAAAGCAGGAAATAAGCTGTCTCTTTCATAAAAAGATTTACAAAATGTAATCATTGTTGAAATATTCCCTTTGAACTGCCGTGTCCACGGGGGTCTCCGGCTCCCAGAGTCGTGCTTCATTAGAACCCCGTCATAAGCGGCTCCAGAAGGGCAGGTACGCTGGTGGTGCCCGGCTTTGATGTCTTGAATGAATGAAAGAAAAGCACAATAAAAAAGAGCTGTTGATCAAGCATAAAATACTCTTTAAGCTGACAGAATAGCAGCGTTAACACACCCTAAGCTGCTTTTAGTTTTTCCCTTTTTTCCTCACATTTTCCTGTGCTTTGTGTACAGTGGGGGTTTGTATTTTATAAGAAGTCTCTGATCTATGTAGTATGCCATTCGCTAACAAAAACCAAAATAGGATTGTTTCTGTCCCACTTGGTTGCCTGACTACTCCCTCCCTTCCTCCCCTTTTCTCCTCACCCCCAACCTCCAAGGCGTGCAGTTTAGCCTTGCAACGCAAGAGCCCAAATGCCTTTCATAAACTTGAGCCAATTCCTTTTGTGTTGTTGGTTTCGCCGCTCTGATTTTAATATCGCAATTAAAGACAGATTTTTATTTTCTCAAGAACTTTCTCTTGCAACTGGGGAAATGGAATTGACACAGCTGCTACTTTTAACTAAGAAATTATGTCATTAAATAAGAGAAAGCCACCTTGTAGAGCGATTTGCTTTCCCGGGGACTTGAGGTCTCACATGGACCCTAAGGCCCCAGAAACCTTTTACAGTGAGAGAACCCAGCTACTCTGGCTTCCTGGTTGTCTGTAGTAACCCCTAGCCAGGCTTTTAATCCGCACAAAAACTGATAAAGTTGTTACCTCCATTTCCTGGAGTCTAAAACTGAGACCTAGTGATGCTAACTTGCCTAAGGTAGTATCTAACTAGTTCATAATGGTGCCAGGATTTTTGTCATTCGGACCCCAGAGTCCTGGCTCTTACAGCTGTGCACGCAGCTCTCTAGTAAGATTTTGAAGCAAATGCAGGTGGGCCAGAGTGCAATGTTTAATCCAGCAGTCTTTGATTTCATGAGGTAAACGGTTACTTGATGAAAAATGGAAAGGAAGGGAGACCAAAAGAAAAATGTACTTGGTGGTAAGAGAGACACTAGGGCAAGCTGGAATCTCGTGGAAGATTCGGACTCTGGATGAACAGTCAAAATAATTGGATTCTGTATGCACTCTCAAGGTTTGGAGGTACTGGATGGCTTATTGGGTAAAAAGATTAGTGTTTTCCCGTCTTGAGGTTTGAACCAAAACGGAGGTCTTGGCTGGGAGCAGCACAGTCATTCTCCAGGGATCAGTGGTTTGGACAACTCCTCTGAGCTTGTAGTAAGTAGGCAGCAGTCCATGTTACAAAACTATTGCACATGCTACTGACGCAGTTGGCCGCAGTTGGCCCCGTTGCAACAACTCTCCCATCGAAACTGCCTGGAGTGGCTTGTGGAGACTTGTGTCCCTCGAGGGAGAGTGTCTGTCATTTGGGGAGACATGGTCATGTGGCATGAGCATGCTAGAAGTCATCCATCCAGATGCCTTGCTTTGCACTTGTTGGGGTGACTGACACCAGGCTTTGAGAACCTCGGATACAGCTTGTTCTTCCTTCCCTCCTTTATTTATTTAACAGTATTTATTACATGCCTACCCTGGCATCCCTTAGATAGCCAGCTTGCCTGGGATGAAAACAGGTAATTAAACTTTAGCAACTGTGACAGAGGAGAATCCTGAGGGTAAAGGCCCCAAGAAGACCCCTCTGAAGAAGGAACATCTCATCTTAGAACCCAGGGACTAGCAAGCATTAGCAAAGCCAAGGAGAGGGAAAGCCTGAGCCCTGGCCTGGCAGGGAGGAAGCATTTGGCTTTGGGGGATCTGGAAAAGTTTAAGGCAACACAAGTGTTGAGGACAAGTGGTGAAAAGATAAGGCCACAAAGGTGCCTGGGGCCAGTCCCGGCCCATTACTGTTTTAATAGTTTTCTGTACAATAAACAAGTCTTGGTTCGGAGTTACTGAAAACAGACTTTCTTTAATTAAGAAAATAAAATCAGGCAAGAAAAATGATTACAGAGATCAAAGCCTAAGGCTGGCAGTACCAGTAACTAACACCTGTGTACAGCATGACCCCCTTTTCAGAAGAAACCAGTGTAAATCACTGCTGCCTCTTACGAATACAGAATGGTCCTCACAAGACTCTGAGGTTCCCAGGACAGGGACTGGCTTGCTTGAAGTCACACTGCTGGTCAGTGGAAAAGGCGACACCAATCCTGAGTCCTTCGGACACTGGATACTGGGCATCGTTCATTGCCAAAAGTTTACAAAATCCTATTGGGAGAAAAGCAGGCTGGCTCTCTGGTATCATTTAGGGTCTAGAATCTAGCCCCTGCTTCCTGATAGACAAGAAAGTCCTTCAGGACAGGGACTATATTTTACTCATTATATCCACAGAGCCAGCGTACATAGCACCTAGCACATAGAAGGCCCTTAGTGCTTATTGAATGAGTGAATAAATGCTCCCAAATGGTTTATGCGAATGTGAGAAACTTGCAGTCCGCTCAGAGGCCCCGTCCACTTCCATCATATTGAGATGGGGAGAAGAGACTACCCGGCTTTTGGCTGATTTGCCAGGGACAACTCATTTGGGCTCAACAGTAGACTTGAGTCCATCCACACAAGTGCGGGAAGCCAAAAATGACCCACTGGAGCAGTGTGACCCAGCAAAGCTAGCGCCTCCCCAGGAGAGAATGCACAGCAGTGACAGCAGCTCCTGGAGTCTTGGCTTATTGGTTGGCTGAGCCTCTTTGGGGGCTGATGAGGAGCTGGGCCTGCAGGGTGCAGGGAGGCCAGCCTGTGTTTGCACGTTTCCGTTTTCTGCGTGTGAATGTCCTCAAATAACCCACCTTGCCTGCAGAAGAAAGCCAAGTGTCACACCCAGTGCTGGATTCCACATTAACAACCTCCTTCCGCAGTGTTCAACTTTGCCCTTGAGGCCTTTTGTTTAAGCTTTTAATCTGAAAAACAGATTCTGCTGCATCACAGTCCTCTCTGCCCTCTCTGCCCCTGCCACCCTAGCACTCTCTGCTCCTTTTGGGGGGTAAAGTAAAATAGAAAATAGAAAACATGTTTCTCAGACATTTTTCTTTTTCCTCTAGAATGTGCATCCTGCCCTGTTAGTAAAAAGAGGATGTAAAAAGCCTTTTAAAATGTTGTTGCACACATTGGAGCATTTGTTGTTAACTCAGGGGTTGAGGCCATGGTCCTCATCAGCTGTGTCTTCGGCAGCCCCATGACCACATTTTGGAAGATGGCCCGCGTGTTCTGATTGCTCTCTGTGAGGCGTAAGAAATGGAAGAGATTGGCACCGTCAGAGGTACCTTCTGCCATTTGAGGCTTCCTGTTTAGGATGCAGTCGGATAGATATTGTTTATGGTTCATAAAACCCGACTACTGTGAGTATTCCAGAATCCCAGCGGAATGGGATTCGAACTTTCATGGAGCCGTAAATTAACGGGCGGCAAGTGTGATAAAACTCCTCAGAGAACTGTGAGGGGGAAAAAGTCGCGCTGCAATGGTTAAATGAAATTTTATAAGCACATTCAGTGTGGAGCTGTTTTGCATTACATGACTTGAATACCTTAGAGACGCCACATCTGCAGGCACTTTATTAAATCCTTAGTCAGCACTTTTCCAACCTGATGAGATTACTTCTTCATTTGACTGGAGAAAAGGAAAGCTGAGCTCTTGTCCTGGACTGCAGATTTCTTTTGATGTTTCACCTTGAACACTGAAAGAGGACAGTCACCCCCCTTCCTTCCCCACTCCCGCTCAGCACATCCCAAACTGTAGACATTGTGAATGTTACCAACTAATTTTATGTAACTGGAGCCTCGGTGGGAGTGTGCATTTATGGACCTCCACAACAACTATAGCTGAAAGTTCCTGAGGAAAAAATAGATCAAAGCTCTGTGTTTACTTCCTTAATGTAAATGTATCAAGATAACATCATCCTATATCGTATTGTAATAATGCCACTCACTGCACATAAGGGAGGGAGATTCCTTTGTAGTCCATTTGGATACAGTAGAGAAGATTAAGGGGCTATAAAGTACGAAGGCAAAAACCATATGAAACCTAAGCTTATGTCACTAAATGTCTGTGGATGGTCTTTGTTTAATGTGTCAACATTTTCCCAGTGATTAGCTACTCAACCCCAACAATCGAATAATCTCAGATTTCTTTTATGTTCTTCCTATATGACCCAGGAAGAAAATATGCAAAACCATTCCTCAATTAATGTTCTAAAACTTGTACTGCTTGCATAATAGAAATTATAAGAAAATATCACAAGAGAAAAGTAGGCTTTTACAAACATTATATTGTCCAGCTGGTGTTACTAGCAGCTCATAGAAGTTTCTGGAAATTGATTGGCTTACACATGTGTGACTGTCACACTCATCCCAATGGGATTATGAGTATCTTTAACTACAAACTGATTAGGAGAAAATTCAGGGAGATGTATGAATTGTGATTATTATTATTATTAGAACTCTCTATCTGCCATCTCTGCAAATAAGTGATTTAATCAGAGACTTCAAAAAAAAAAAAATTTCCCTGTGTGGTTCCCCTAACCAACTTCCTATTCTGGAAAACCTTGGTCAAGTAGCTGGGTTAATTGTCATGAAGATTAGTGTGATGTTGAAATAAGTACTAATGGTCAAATTATAGGAGTGAACAAGTTTAAGAATAGGTTTTGGTTTGGGCCTGAAAGGGTTAATTAAGGTTTTTTCACGGGTTATTAAAGACCCCCAACCTCTGCCTTCAGGAGTCATATTGACACCCCACCACAGGGCAGCTCAGCTCCTCTATTGACATGTTGCTGGTCAGAGCACAATAGCCTTCTGTGTCTGCAAATCATTGCTAAAATCATCTCAAGGAAAAAAAAAGTTTGAAAGCTTTAACGTTAGACAAAAGCCCAAGAGTTGCAGCGCGCAGCTCAAAAACCCGGAGTCAGCAACTTCTATTGATTAAAAACTAACCTTTAAAGTAACTCTGAGAGTGTGTGGTTAGCATTTAAATTTAAACATGTCATGAGTTGATTTGTGTTACTGAATACCAACTCAGAAGGAGTAACATTCACATCGCATTTTTTTTTCTAATTCCCTTAAGCAGCTAAAGTATTTCATGAAATGTCAATAGGGCAAAAAGAAAAAGAGGAGGGGGGCTGATGCTGGGCCTTGTAGTTTTCTTTCCCATGCAAATATCCACCCCCCAAAAGAAAAGTGTGGAGAGTGAAACACAATAATTAGTCCTTTGTCTAACTTTCCCAAGTGCCAGAGAAAGACAGATTAATTAAATATACAACAGTGTTGGTTTTTGGAGTGGGGGTCTTGCTTGCTGTGTAGGTCATAAATTAGGCAGAATAAATACTTCAATGTGTTTGCAGTGGGCCTGCTACGTCAGAACCACTGGAAGGTTGGTGGGAGGAGAGCAGAGGGTTTCTTGCTAATGATAGTCACGTCTGGGTCTGTCTGGTTGCTCTTAGCAACCAGACATGATGTAACACCAGGATGAACTTGAACTTGGGGGACTTGAAAAGAGAACAATAGACCAGAGCAATCAATAAAGCCTATTTCAGTGAAGGATTACAGAGCTGCTCTGGGGTAACCTTGTCGGCAAGGCACATACTGAATAGTAAGATGTGTGAAGAAACTTTTTTTTTTTTTTTTTTTTTTTGCTTTGCTTTTTAAGAGAAGTGCAGAGGCACTGCAGATTTTTGTATTGCCCTGAGGTCTCTTCCAGAAACTGTGGTGTGGAAAACTGCTCCCCCTGCTGACTCACTGGGTGCCAGGCCTTTGCTTCAAGAACTACCTTAGTGTCAGATTAAAGAAGTCTGGAATTTCACAACCCGACTTAGAAAGTGTGAAAACAGAAATAGTAAGCATTATTCCCCACACCCAAAGTTTGAGCCCGTTTTGTAGAAGAGAGGAAGCAGCTCTAACGTGGATCAGAGTCAGCTGTTAGGTAGAGGCCTACTAGAAACACACTTTGGGGCTCGCCTTCTCTCTCCTTTCTCTGCCCCTCTTCTTTCTTTTATCCAGTTAGATTTAGGCCGTGTGTATTTGCCAGGCTGATTTCCTTTCAGGACACAAGAGGCTTAATTGTGTTCCTCAAAGCATGTGGTCAAAGAATAACATCTAAAAGTCTACAGGATGAGTAGTTTTTTGGTTTGGGCTTCAGTTTTTTAAACTTCTCTGGAAATCAAAGGTGGCTTGTGTGACTAGGAAATCTTATACCAAACTCCATGTAGCTATCACTTAGCCATTCATCCCTGGGGACCAAACGAGTCCTTACTTTACCTAATTGAATCTCTTCCACAGGGATGATCCTTCACCTGCCTGAAGCTACCCAATTAGAACCCTTTCTGATACCGTCAACTTAAAGAATTCAGAAGCCTTGACTTTTGTTAGGCTTTGGAAATTTTTCTGTAAATAATGATAAATGTAGTGAATTTGTCAGGTATCTCTAGAGAAAAGTCGGCAAAAGCCACATACTTTTTTATTTCACTGGAGAAATTAACTCTCATGTTAGTCCATAATTGCTCATTCTGTCTAGCTAACAGAAAAAGAAATGCCAGCAGATAAAGTGATAGATGATCAGACAATTGCTCAAAGCTGATGACCTAAGAATTTACGAAAGGAAAAGGTAACCAGTAACTGGGCCCAGCAGGTACACAGAAGGCTCTAAATAAATGCTGCATGAATGCAAGCATGAATGAAGTGTATGCAGTGGCCTCATTTTTCCTTTGGTCAGTGTGGTACTTAATAGAGTAAAATCTTGATCCTACTTAGTTATTATGTTTCATGTTTGAAAATACTATTTTAGATATATTGGGCTGAAAGGAGCATCTTCCCTCATAAAATCTGACATATATAAGGAAAGAAAAATACTGCGACTTGCTCAAAATCACCCAGGAAGACTGGGTCCAGCACTTTTTCCACCTTACCTCCACTTACTCTTGTATCACTATTGACCATCTGGGCCTGTTAGGAGAGTGTCACAATCATGTATTTAGTGCCTGCACCTCATTTGAAAGGAGATGTTGAAAATCATCAGAGTAGCCATTCATTGCCACATGAAGCCCCTCCCTTCACCCATTCTCCATTCATTCAACTCTTCTTCATTAAGAACGTTCTGTATTCCAGGCACTGGGCTAGGCACTGAGGATTGAATGATAAACAAGATGGTCAAGTTTCCTGCCCTCCTATAACTGCCCCCATCAGATAACGAAACCCTTATTTGTATTTCAAGTGAACAGAAATACCTCATTTTGTAAGACACGCTCAGAATGTTAGAAAACCCCAACGAAGACAATGAATTATTATTTCAGAAGACGAAGATCAGTTTCAATGTCACAGGATTTATTATTGTCTGTCATGACTTTACTTTTCCCAGCGAATCCCTCCCACATCCCTAACGTAGATCCTGGTTGCATGGTTGAAAAGGCAACTTCTAAAACATACTTTTTTTGCAAATTGTGCTTTTAATTATGTTTTTCCTTTTGCCTTCCAGTCCTGGTACCTGGGATAAAAGTTGCAGCGTCCCACCATCCACCAGACAGACCACCTGACCCCTTCTCAACTCTGTAACATGGACGCAACCTCAACCCAGCGCAGTTACAACTTCACTGTCAGTGGAAGGGGAGAAAAACCGATTCAAATCAACTTGTACATGGAAACAGCAAGCATTATGGTCAAACAGCAAAGGCCATAACCTTTTGGGATTTTTTTTTTTTAAAATACTTTAGGGACTGTTGTAATTTCTCATATGGTGCTGGAAATGGTTGGGCTTTGTAACATTTGAAGTGTTTCCATGGTAGCGTGAGCATTAGGTGACGTGGCTAGCAGAGGACTACCCTTGCTCACTGACTTCCTGTTGTAACACACTTTCCTTACGGAGCCCGGCTGTTTCACAGTATTTCATGAATTTACCCACACAGGTGTGATCCTCCTTGAGCATTGAGGAGGCACATGGAGAACTAAATCTTTTGTAGTAGCTGAGATCTGCAATATATAACTTACAGGACAGTCAAAGGGCAATGTTTTTCTGTAACATATTGGAAAAAGAAAATGCAGTTGTATTCCTTTTTTATTTGTTCTTTTAGTTTGTTTTGGTTCAGCAGTCAGCAGTTAAGTATATAACATGGCCCGCAAGGACAATGAATCCACTCACATTGCAGAACAATTCCGAAAATGGCAAACTACTACTACTACTGTTCAGTTTTTTAAAAGTTTTGAAATGCTGCACTTACATTAAAACAACAACAACAACAACATTTTTTCAACAATTTCAACAATGACACAAAAATTCACATGGAAATGGGGAAGATGGTCTGTTTTGACAGAAACTGACAGGAATCAATCAAAACAATCGAATTTTGAATTGAGTAAAGTGCAATTTCATTGGATAGCTAAATATCTTTGTAAGATAGAGATTGTTGAAAATTCTATTTTTGTTTTTCAAGTCCTTTCACCCCAGGACTCTAAATTATTGGGGTAAAAAACAGCCTTGCAAGAAAAAGGGGAGCTATTTTTGCTTTTTATGTTTTTTATTGTTAAACTTGTATCCCTTTAAAAACTGAAGGAAATTTAAAAAAAAAAACAAAAAAACAAATCTAATGGTGCTTTTACCACAATATGTTAACTACATTAAATGCTAATTAATTATTTTCTGTTATCAAAGCACATGACTAAAATGAAATCATGGTATCTGTTAATTTTATAAGCTAGAAGTCACTATAATGGATTATGCCAATTCTAAAAAATTTTACACGTATCTGGCATCATAGGATTTATCAGTTATCAGACACCTCATTGTACCAGAGATTGTCCAGAAGTTTTAAAGACCTTTGCGTCCCTGAACTGGGCTATGGGAAATAATAATAGTAACAATAATAATAATAATGAAACCAATACTGACACAAATGCTGGTGCCCATTCAGATCAAGGGGTACTTGTTAGGGAAAAAAAGAGTTTGCACCCCCAAATGTCCTGTATCTTATGAAAAAAAAAAACAAAAACAAAAACAAAAAAAAACAAAAAACAAAAAAACCACAGAAACATAAAAAAAAGTGCAAGTGATTTTTCTACCAGACAGCGAAGCACCCCTTTGCTTCCCATGCGACTTCAAGAAGGTTTCCTATACTATACATATATATACGTTCTGGTTGGCAAGCCCTGCTGATCAGAGAAAGTCTCTGCATGTTCTAGTGTTAGTAACTAATTTTTATATAGTTAATGTAGGATAAAGTAGAGTGCATTAAGACACAATATTGTAATCCCTACTCTAGGCACTTGCCTTTAAACTATGTTTTTCAGCCCTTCAGAAGGGTTCTACTACTGTCCTATACAATCAAGTAACTGAAATTCTTGGGAAGACACTTTGCTCCTCATCTTTCCCCCCGAAACAATGTTGTTTTGTTTTGTTTTTTTTCCTTAATTTGCACGAAAACAAAAATTCCATATCAATGTGCCTTGCCCTGGATAGCGATTATTTGTGGAATTGTTGCACATGCTCCTCTATTGAAAGGGGTTTTTCCCTAGTCAAGCATTTGGAGACACTTTTTGTAAATGTGACTTTTATGTCAGCCATCGTCAGTTTCAACATCTAGAACTAAATAGAAAGCTAGTTGTTCCGCAGATAGGAGTAGTCTTTATTGTCCTGTACGGTCGGTGGCAGTGCTATTCTGAGATCTGTAGATGCTTAGAATATCAGTATTTTGGATGTTGCTGCATTTTACAATTTATTTGGAGTCTTCCTTTATTTTCCCCCAGATATATGAAAATATGCAATACCTGCTTATATCATGTAGAAAAGCTTAGCAATTATTAATTTTTCTTTTCTTTTTTTTTATTTGACCAAAGTCGGTGCTGCACTTGGCGCAGTGTGTTTTAGGTGTTTGTCTTTGTACTTTTTTGTGATTTTTGAATGCACGTGCGCAGGAAGGGCTCCTCTTAGAGAAGCAGTCAAACTGTGAAGCACTAAGCTGACCCTGCTTCAAGCAATTTTGTTTTTACAACTGTTCCTTTCACAAGCAAGCCTTAAAAAAAAAAAAAGACAACTTCCTTTTTCTTCAGCTCCCACACCCCATTTTTCTTAGCAGACTGCAGTCAATCCACATTCAATAAAAAGTATATAATGCCCATTTTTATATGCACGTTTTTAAACTTCCAAGTTCTGAAAATTGTTTACTGGTTATCTCTATTTAAGGAAAAAAAAATAAAATAAAACATTTTGGATTTTCATATGTGTCTGATAAGTGGTTGAATAGTCGTTTGGCGCTGTTGTATGGTGTGATTGTCAGTGTATGGTGTCACTTCCTATAGCCAGCCAGCATACTTTGCCTTCCCCTATAGCACTTAGCTGGGCATTACTTTATTATGACATATGTGCACTAAAAAAAAAAAAAAGGAAAAAAAGAAAAAAAAAAAGAAAAAATAGCAGCTTTCAGTGCTTCACAGTGAAGGGAAAAAAGCCTAGACAAACATTTTGTCAGAACCTTGCAATAAGCCAAGGTATTACCAGTAAATTGGTTGTATATACAATAAAATTGCACCCTTTTTTAAACAAAACAAACTAAGCAATAGTTTGGGCAGTTTTAGTTGTTTTTAGTGAGCATGTTGTAGTCATGACTGCAAAGAGAGAGAATAAACTGCCCACTCAGAAGATATGTAATTTGTATTGTTGTATAGTTTTATTGATTACACTGATTTATTCTACCCTATTTTATAATGCAGGACTTTTGTAATGTTGTTTAAATGAGGAAAAATTTCTGTCAAATTAGCCTAGTGAAATTTCTGATTGTTCATTATAAAGGCAGCGTTCATAGAATTGCTTTTCTTTCTTTTTACCCCCCCCTTTGGGAACTGGATTTAAGTTTAAAACTTTCCTGTTTCCTTTTTTTTTTTTTGTAAGTATTTAAATACAGTTATTTTTTTCTCTCAATGGTATAGCATATTCCTATGCTTGAGAAGTGTAGGTCTACTGAAAAACCATTGTAAATGGACGTTACAGGTATGCTGTATTTTTGAAGGTATTTCGTTGTATTAAGTTTGATGAAGCTAAAATTAGGGAACTCTGAACAGATTTGCAGGAAAAAAAATGTTTTAAAGGCTTTAAAACATTAGGGAGGCAGTCTAGGGTGATAACGAACAGGGGTTAAGTATTAAATACACTAAGTTACATTTTTGTTCATGTTTCATTGTCCAGAAAGCAGCAGGAAACTAGTTCAGTTGTGATCAAGCAGGAAAAAAGAAATACCAACAGTTTCCAGTGTTTTTGCTTTTTAGCTTAAAAGCATAGTGAAGATGCTTGAGGAAGACTTTGCTACCTGGGGTGTGTAGACAGACAGACTGAGAGCTATCAGCATTTGAAGGCCCAGCCCTTGACTCTGAGACACATTTGAATTTTTTCTCTCCCATCAAATGGCATTAACAACATTGGGCAAAGATGAGTCCCTCAAATTTCTGTGTGTGTGTTTTTTTGGGTTTTTTTTTTTTTTTTTTCCTTTGGGAACTGAAGTCAGAGGCACGAGCAGTAAATCTTAGCATTTTTCTGTAGACCTTTTCTTGTGGCCCTTGTCCCTGCCGGCAAAACACGCCTTTTCTGATCATTCGCGGGCAGAGGCCCTCCCAGTAATGCCACTCTCTCCATCCTAGAGAGCCTTCTCTTTCCTCTGAGGTTTGAACCGATGTTCTGCTTCTTCACACCCTGGCATGACAGGTATGGTCAGCCTGCTCCCCAGGCCCGTCCCTGCCGCCAGGTGTGGGCTCTAGGCAGGCTGACAAGGTTGCACCTCCCAAAGCTTGTGATCTTCATTTTCTCACAGTCGAAGTGTGAAGGAACCCAGACTTCCCCGAGCCACGGTGTTCAGTCAGCCCACAGGAATATGCAGGACCCATCTCCAAAAGGTTGTCTTTCATTTTTTTCCAAACCCTTAGCCCCATAAGCTTTGAATCTTGTAGTTACAGTGGCATAAAGGATTGACAAAACCTGGATTAAGGAAAACTTTTTTGTGCGTGAATTTTTTTTTTTTTTTTTTTTTTTTTAGGGGAAAGGGATTCTAAGAATGTCATTTAATGTACTTTGCCTCATGTCTCTGGAAATATCTTTGTCCATAGTGGTGGTGGTCTCTCTCTCTCTCCCTCTCTCTCTCTCTTTCTTTCTTTGCTTCTGTTTTCTTTCTTGTCTTCATTCTTTCTTTTCTTTTTATTTTTGGTAGCAGGCCTCCATAGAACAAATCTAAAACACAACCACCATAGTAATGTAAGGAGAGCTTCAGTGGCACCTCACAACCCACCTCCGAGATCTGTCCAAAGACAGTCTCAGAAAGCTGCACTGCCCACCGGCTCGGCTTTCATTCAAATAGGCTTCCAAGGCCAATTCTGTCTTGAAGTCAATGCATGTATTTACTGTTTGACAGTAAACCCGCTCTGCCTTCTCCACGTCCAAGGCTGTGCATTCGTCTAATTAGCGTCGTGTATGTTTTCCTTTTATTTTTTCCAATAAAAAAGCAGTGGGATGAAAATTGCTTTGATATATAGCAGGTAACATTGAAGCTATTCCATAGCACTTAACTGTAGTGAATACTGTGTCACCAATTTTGAAATCAATTTAATGTTTAATGCAAATCCATTACATGGTGCTATTATAGGCTGACAAAATGATTTACACAAATGTGACAACTTGGGCTCAATTCACTCTGCTTTCCAACAGTGTAAATGCATAGCAGTGTTTATCTGCATGAGAACTATGCACTAATCTATCTGAAGAAAAAAACTATATCAACTTTGGTATCTACTTTCCGTTTACTCCAATCCTTGCCTTTTTGGTCATTGTTATAATGCCAGCTTTAGGACAGAAAGAATTATAAGAAAACCAGCATAATACCTGATATATTAAAATGTAGTGCCTGTGAAATCTGTATTATATTGCTCTTCTGAAGTAAGATTTTTCTACACCGGTAGCCTTCGCTGTCTGTCAGTCAGGACCTTCTGGTATAGGTGATGTAAAATAACCGTACAATATTAATGCATGCTATTCCATAATGCTTAGTGAACTGTATGAATATTACTCAAAGTTATGTTAGTCTTTTTTTCTGACTTGGTTCTTGTCAGCTAGATTTAAAGGTATTTCACTGAGAACGCAAATTCTGTCTTTTCTTGATTTCGGCTGTTTTCAGTATTTTGGAGGTATACATTTACTTAAATTCAGTATTACTTGTGTTTTGTTTTTGTTTTTGTTTTTTGTTTCCTTTTTCCTAGGGGACAAGCATGGGTGTTTGATTTCAGAAATCAGTACCTGGCGAGGTTTTTGTCTCAAAACGACTATTTGAATTTCAAGAACTGTGCCGTGAAGACACTCTGAGAACATTTGCAAGTCAGGGGCATTTTCCTTGACCCTCAACTGACGCTGTGCTGAGACTGATACATTTTCTTAATGGACAATGTTCAGCCAGGTACCCATGCTTGATCCGTCTTCACACCAGACCTCCTCATATTAAAAGGAAAAATAAGAAAAAAAAATTAAGAAATCACATGGCTATTTAGTTTCATGCACAGTTGCAATATCTTCTTCAAAAATAAAACTCTGTACAAACTTTGGGCCCGATTCATAAGAAAAAGAAGTTTGCTATTAACACGGGATTTTTTTTAATATACTTTTTTTGGTCTAAATTTGAAATGACTTGCTTTCCAAATTAAATAAATTTCATCTCATTTTTTTTTCCCTAAACCAGCACCCATCTGCCTTTTATTCCCCAAAGAGTTACCTTACCCAGATTAGGGGGATGGCATGTGGGGAGCAGATAGTGGAAATGCTTAGAAAGATAAGGGGGACCACCCACAGCTGGGCGTGAGAACAGGGAGGCAGTGTGTGGGGGTGGGACCTCATCTGCGTGCCTAGCATCCTGAGTTTTACATGTAGACGCATTAGCCTATTTGATTCAGAAAAACAGACTTTCCCAAAATGTGTCTGAACCACAAGAGTATACAGTGGAAGTGCTACCTCTAATCTAACCAGAGCACCTTCATGGTGGGAAATACCCACCAGGTCGTACAATGTGAACTTTTGTATCTCTGTAGTGGTTTCAAGGACATGTAGTGTCCAACATATGGGCCATTTTTCCTGCTGTTTTTATACTCAACTTCTCAAAATGAAAAAAGCTTTTATTTTTCCTTTGACTTTATTTGTGTTGTTCTTATTTTTTAAATTTTTATTTTTTGGTAATAGTCTGTAAATTAGCCTTTTTGGGGTTTTTTTTTTTTTTTTTTTTTTTTTTTTTTTTTTTGGACATTGCAACCGAAGGTCATAAGGCCGCTCGCTCCGCTGGGACGGAGGCTTGAGAGAGCTGCCAGCTCGGTGCCTTCTCCCTGGTCTCAGACCGTCGTCTCTGCACTGCGAAGGCATTTGGTAGCCTCACCACTGAGATACTAACTAGACCTAGACTAGGAGCTTTATCAGGTTCTAGGAGGTCCTTTAGGAAGACTCTCAAAGGCAAATCCCTGATCTCCCATCCCACCCTTAGCCCTGCCCTCTCACCAGAGCAAAATTCACTGGGGACTTTTCCCACCACACATGGAAATCTGTCCACTCGGAATACCTCCGTTTTCCATTTCAAATTGTAGGGGGAGGGGATGGAGCACTTCCAGTGATGGTAAGAAATCTGTTATGAAACGAAACACCCCCCGTGTTAATAACTTGGTCTGAAATCTGTTTTTATGAGCCGGGCCCCCTGTGCCTCTAGTATACTTGTATTGACTCTCATAGTTACCCTTTTAGTTTTACTGTGTTCTGTGAAAATTTGTAATTGGTTGAGAATCACTGTGGGCGTCCATTCTTCTTCAACTAAATCTCCACAGGTTTTTTGAGCTGGTGTGGATTAGTTTAACTCTTGTATTCAACCATTAGTGCTACCACCTTCTCACATTACAATACAATTACTGGAAGCAAGTACTGCATTTCCTATGCAACAAAAAAGGAAAAATAAAAAATTGCTAATGCTATGGAAGCTGTGTCATCATTTGCTTTACAGCATGCCTGGGTGATTGAGTGACGGTCACGGGTGTGGACTGGAGGCTCCCACAGAAGATGGTCTTTATGCACCGTGGGATTTGTCAGGCACATAGCATCCTTGGCTGTGTTCTGATGGGCAGTGTTATTTTTTCAACTACCTAGACAAATACAGGACTTGACACTCACGTAATGTTTACTGTGTGCTTGATATTGTTCTGAGTGTCATGTAGATTGAATTATTTGGGACCCAATTGGGAATCAGGAATAGGATTCAGTGGGTTTTCCAACAGGGGCTGTAAAGTTGCCTAGGTATCAGTAACTGCGGGATACAGCCACCACCCCTGGAGCTGGGGAAACTGAAGGGAAAGGCGGGCTTACCAGAACCTAGGCACTCAAGGAGGGACACCACACAGCTGATAATTGGGTCTTTTCTGAGGGGGGTGGTCACCACGAGGGTGGGGACAACACATGGCCAGTGGCCAGACCTCTGAGAAGACATGGGGTGCTGGTGCTAGAATCACTGCGGGGAATGAAGGGGAGATTAGTACTTCTGAGAAGGTGAGGTGTGGCTGGTGCCAGAGTGCCCAAAGGAGCTGGAGGCTGCAGGTGCAGCTGTCCTCTGCTGCGGTGGCATTGTGGACAGAAACTGAAACCAGAAAGAAGTCCCTTCGCCCTCTTCCTCCTCCTCCTTCTAGGCTCCTGCCTGTGTCTCCCATGGGCTGGACCTAATGGTGGCTATCAGGCAAGGGAGTCTGGAAAAGGTAACGAGAAAAATACCAGCACCAACCCCATGAAGCAGAATATAGATGAGACAGCTTGGAGACAAGACGATACATAAATAACAGCAGACATATCTCAGTCCATTCAAACCTCACACCTGGGGAGATAGGTACTGCTTTTATCCTCTTATAGATGAGGAAACCAAGCAGAGGGAGATTAAATAATTTATCCAAGGCCATATAGTGTGTAATTGACACAGTGGGATTTGAATCCAAGAAATCCGGCCCCAACCTCCATCCTATAATCACTGCAATATATTGACTCTTAATTATTTATTCAATAAATACTAATTGAGTGCCTACTGTGTACCAGAGACCATACCAGGGGCTAGAAATAGTAAGTAAAGATTGGGCATCTATGCTGATAAAGTATGCATTCTAGTGGACAAAAGAAACATTCAAATAATGTTTGAACAGCAGCAAAGGTAAGCACGTGGTTGTGATACATGCCATAAATGATATACATTGATGCAGGAGGATGCCATGAGCTCAAGATTTCAAGACCAGCCTGGGCAACAGAGGGAGACCCCATCTCTACCAAAAATTTAAAAATTTAAAAATTGGCTGAGCATGGTGGTGTGCACCTGTGGTTCCGGCTACTTGGGAGGCTGAGGTGGGAGGAGGGCTTGAACTTGGAAGGTTGAGGCTGCAGTGAGATATGAGTGACAGAGCGAGACCCTGTCTCAAAATAAATTTGTTTAAAAAGAGGTATATACATTGCCATGAAAGCCTAATGAGACTAGTATGATAGGTAGAAATTAACCAGGCAAAAGAGGGAAGAAAGAATATTCTGCGCAGAAAAACAAAGAACCTTAGTCAAATGGAGCTCGGCACCTGTGAGGGGCTAGAAGAAGGTTTATTTGGATGAAGAGGAGAAACGGAGAGGAAATGCGGTACAAAATGAAGCTTGATATTTAAGTCAAGACATTGTGGGACCTTGCAGGCAGGTTTGTCCTACCCTCTAAGAGCTTTATAAAACATGTATCAGTCAGATAAGACTAGGTCTATGCTGTCATACAAATAAGTCCAAAATCTCAGTGGCTCACAACAATAAAGGTTTACCACTGATTTTACATGTCTATCAAAGTTGCCTGGGGCCCCTGCACAGGATCTCATTCCGCGACCCAGGGTGAAAAGTAGCTACCATCTGGACCACTGCTGGATGTGTTAGCAAGGCACATAGCTGGCTTTTAATATTCCAACTAGAATTGACACACAGCACTCCGCTCACATTGCACTGGCCAGAGCAAGTCGCCGGGCCATGCCTGGGTTTGACAGGACCTAGAAGGATAGTCCTTCCCCATGGAAGGCTTAGAGAACATGATTGCAAACTAGTTAAGAGAGGAGAGAGAAGTATGACCTGAGTGGAGAGGGCTGCCAAAAAAAAAAGCTACTGCAGCAATGGAAGAGATGACAGATTCCCAGGCTGTGGTGCCCATGATAGAATGAAAGAGAAGTGGATAGATTTGAGAGATTAATACGGATATTAATAGCCACTGCATACTGAGCTCTTTCATGTGCCAAGTGCTATAGGTGATTTATCCCATTAAATTGAGTATGTTCTCTCTTATTATTGTAGCTCTCAGAAAGGTGTAGTCAGTCCTCAAAACACGTTGCTGACTCAAGTGAATAGAGCAATTTCACATGTACATGCCTTAGAGTTTAAGTTAGACCAAATCAGTCACTATCTTATTTCAGTCTTGAGTATTTGGGGTTAAGAAATTGGAATGAAGGTCAGCCAACACCACCCCTTTATTGACATACTCTGTGACAAAGTGGTGCTTAATACTGGGCTCAAAGGGAAGGCAATGCAGTGATCAAAACCATGGACTCAGGCCCAGACAGCCTGGGTTGAATCCTGGCTCTGCATTTTATTAGCTCTATGGTGTTGGCAAGTGCCTCAGTTTCCCCATTGGTAAGATGGAAATAATTATAACAGCACCAAACTACTTCACAGCGCTGATGTAGATATTTGATGAGTTAAATTTTATAAAGTGGTTAACAGTGGCTTGGCATATTGTAAATGCTATGTGAACGCTGTAACTAACTCAACAAATGATTCCAAAATCTTAGACATAAAGCATTCTTTCAGCGCACCGTTGGCATAAGCCTTCTTCCTCTTCCTGATCATTTTCAGGCCTCTATTTGTGTGAATTCTGAAACCCTTCATCTGACACCTGCCTCAACTAAGCAAGAGGAAGTAGCATACAAAATGAGTCCAGGAATAAAGAAAATCTGGTATATATCCACAACGGAATATTATTCAGCCATAAAAGAATGAAATCCTGCCATTTGCAGCAGCGTGGATGAGCCCAAGGGCATTATTGTTAAGTGACATAAACCAGGCACAAAAAGACAAATACTGCTTGTTGTCACTCATATGTGAAAGCAAAAGTTGATCTTGTAGAAGTAGAGAGTAGAACAGTGGTGACCAGAGGCGGGAAAAGCGGAGTGTGCAGGATAACAAATTGGCTAATGGGTACAAAATTACAATTAGGAGAAATAAGTTATAGTGTTCTTATAGCATAGTAGGATATATGTGGCTAACAATAATATATTGTACATTTCAAAATAGCTAAAAGAGAGGGTTTTGAATGTTCCCAACACAAAGAAATGATCAGTGTTGGAGGTGATCGATATTTCAATTATCCTGATTTTATCATTACACATTGTATACATTCATTGAAAGAACATATGTACCCCCATAAATATATATGATTATTATGTATCAATTTAAAACTTAAAAAATTTTTTTGAGATGGAATCTCACTCTGTTGCCCAGGCTGAAGTACAGTGGCACAGTCTTGGCTCACTGCAGCCTCTGCCTCCTGGGTTCAAGCAATTCTTGATCCTCGCACATCAGCCTCCTGAGTAGCTGAGATAACAGGTGTGTGCCACCATGCCCAGCTATTTTTTGTGTTTTTATTAGAGATGGTGTTTTGCCATGTTGCCCAGGCTGGTCTTGAACTCCTGGCTCCAAGTGATCTGCCCACTTCAGCCTCCCAAAGTGCCCACCAGGATTATAGGCATGAACCACTGCACCCAGCCAAAACTTAATATATATATATTTATACGGAGTTTCGCTCTTGTTGCCCAAGCTGGAGTGCAATGGCACGATCTCAGCTCACTACAACCTCCACCTCCCAGGTTCAAGTGATTCTCCAGCTTCAGCCTCCCTAGTAGCTGGGAGTATAGGTGCCCACCACCACGCCCAGCTGATTTTTTGTATTTTTAGTAGAGACGGGGTTTCACTATGTTGTCTAGACTGGTCTTGAACCCCTGATCTCAAGCAATCCACCCGCCTCAGCCTCCCAAAGTGCTGGAATTACAGGCATGAGCCACCATGCTGGCTAACTCAAAATATTTTTAAGAGTTAATAGAAATATGAAAGGAAAAAAAATGAATCCAGGATCTGAAACCCGACACACTCAGTTTAAGCCTTGGTTTGTCATTTTATTGGTTCTGCAATATTAGAGGCCTCAATTTTCCTGTTTGTAAAATGGGAATAAGGATAGTAACTACCTTATAAGGTCATTAAAAGGGTTAAATAAAATTAATTCATGTAAAACACCCAGCACAGTATCGGCCACATAACAACAACAATTACTCTTTGGTGCCTCTCCAAGGAGAACCCTGGCACCCTGGAGGGCAGTATTGTATAGTGGAAAGGAGCCTGGCTTGAAACTAGAGGACTGGATTGTGAGTCCCACTTCCACCATTTACTGGCCATATAACACTAAGCAAGTTACTATACCTCGGAGTCTCAGTTTCCTCACCGGTAAAATGAATGCAGCAATCTCTGCCTCCCTCGAGGGAGAAGTCCGAATGGCTCAGTGAACGCAGATGAGAATGTGCTGGGAAGCACAGTTGCAAGCATCAGGCACCAGACTAGATTGGATGGAACCCAGAGAGATGGCCTCACCTGGCTCTGGTTCCTATTTTCCTCAACGGTATTCTGACTGCCAGGGAAATCCACTCTTAACAGGCAAGGAAAGGAGGCCAAGAGACTGGCACCAGTCATCATTTTAACCCTTCACGCTCTGCCTCTTTGGTATAAGAACATGGCTAAGGCCAGGCGCGGTGGCTCAAGCCTGTAATCCCAGCACTTTGGGAGGCCGAGGCGGGTGGATCACGAGGTCAGGAGATCGAGACTATCCTGGCTAACATGGTGAAACCCCGTCTCTACTAAAAATACAAAAAACTAGCCGGGCGTGGTGGTGGGCGCCTGTAGTCTCAGCTACTTGGGAGGCTGAGGCAGGAGAATGGCGTGAACCCGGGAGGCGGAGCTTGCAGTGAGCCGAGATCACGCCACTGCACTCCAGCCTGGGAGACTCAGCGAGACTCCATCTCAAAAAAAAAAAAATAATAATAATAATAATAATA